>NC_086107.1:116859709-117069007 GCF_963921235.1 Mobula hypostoma
CAACTGGTGTGACTTCCCCAACTCTCCATATAGCCTGCTGCTGTAACTTTCCAAAGTGCCGCATTGACTTCTGAGTTGACTTTACAAAATGCCTCATTGCCTGCTGGCGTGACTTTCTAAAATTCTCCATTGACTGCTGGTGTGACTTTGAAAACTAAACCATCGATGCATGACTCTGGGATGTAGTCCATCTAGCCAGCTGACGTCCACCTTAAGACCTTTCAGTTTGCCTAACACTTTTTCCTTTGTAATAGCAATGGCACTCTCTCCTTCTCCCTGATTCTCACGGACCTCTAGCACACTGCTAGTGTCTTCCACAGTGAAGACTAATGAACTTAATGGGTACATTGCATCAATCTTCACTGTGAAACACAGTAGCAATATGCCAGAGTTCCGTGAATGTCAGGGAGAAGGAGTGAGTGCCATTGCTATTACAAAAGAAAAGTGCGAGGCAAACTCAAAAGTCTTAGGTGGATAAGTCAACTGGACCAGATGGACTACAACCCAGAGTCTTGAGAGAGGTTGCTGAAGAAATAACAGATGCATTGGTTATGATCTTTCAAGAATAACTTGATTCTGGCATGGTCCTGGAGTCTTTAAGAAGCCAAAAGATAGGAAACTATAGACCAGTTAGCCTAACCTCAGTGGTTGGGGAAGTGTTGGGGTCTATCATTAAGGATGAGGTTTGAGAGTACTTAGGCACTAATGCGATTGCAGCAGGACTTAGACGCATTGGAAGAATTGGCAAAAAAGTGGCAGATGTAATAGAGTGTTGGGAAAGATACAATAATGCATTTTGGTAAAAGGAACTATAGATTGGAATATTATCTAAATGGGGAGAAGGTTCAAATATCAGAGGTTCAGAGGGACTTAGGAGTCATAGTGCAAGACTCCCAGAAGGTTAATTTACAGGTTGAGTCTGTGGTAAAGAAGGCAAATGCAATGTTGGCATTTATTTCAAGGGGAATAGAATATAAAAGCAAGGAGATAATGCTGAGCCTTTATAGGACACTAGCCAGACCACACTTGGAGTGTTCACGAGGATGATTCAGGGAATGAAGGAGTTAATATATTAGGAGTGTTTGACAGCTTTGGGCCTGTATTCACTGTAATTTAGAAGAATGCAGGAGGATCTCCTTGAAATCTATCAAATGTTGAAAGGACTAGATAGGGTGCATGTGGAGAGGATGTTTCCTATAGTGGGGTATCCAGAACCAGGGGGAACAGTCTCAAAATTGATGAGTGACCTTTGAGAACAGAGATAAGGAGGAATATTTTCAACCAGGGTGTAGTGAACCTGTGGAATGCTCTGCCACAGACTGTGGTGGAGGCCAAGTCTGTGAGCATATTAAAGGTGAAGTTGATCCTTTCCTGATTGGTCAGGGCATCAAAGGATATGGCAAGGTCAGGAGTATGGGATTGAATGGGATTCGGGATCAACCATGATGGAATGGTGGAGCAGACTCAATGGACTGAATGGCCTAATTCTGCTCCTATGTCTTATGGTCTTATGGGCTTATGGACTACTGGGGTGACTTTTCAAAGTCACCATTATTGCTGCTGTGACTTTCCAATGTCCCCCATTGATCACTGGCTTGTCTTTTGAACGTGCCCCATTGACAGGTGGGGTGCCTTTCAAAAGTTCCCCATTGACTTCTGCAGTGACTTTCTGAAGGGCCCCATTGATAGCTGGGGTGACTTTCCAAAGCACCCCATTGACTGCTGCCTTGACTTTCTAAAATGCCCAGATGACTGTTGGGATGATTTTCTTAAGTGTCTTATTGACATCTTGACTCTTTTGAGAGTCTCAAGAGACTGAAAGAGACCACATGGCTTTCTTTGTCATCATCTGTGAAGATCTCAGTACTGTGTCAGTGAAATCTATTGACAAACTACAATTCATTCAGAATGCTCCTGCTAGCCTTTTCCATGAAAACCAGGATGAGGGAGCATATCACTGTCATTCTAGCTACTCTGTATTGGCTACTTGTATTTTTTTAGAATTGATTTAAAGTCTCTTTCTTGTTTTTAAATGTTTGAATGGTCTGGAACTGGAGTAATCCTGCTCAAACTCTATTATTATTATTTTTATTTCTTCTCAGTTCAAGGTGGTAAGATCAGAGGTCCAAGTATGGCCAACCACACCAGTTTCTCAATTGGTAGGATCTTTCAGACTATCCTAGTGGTGTTTACTATTGTGGTTTTCTGGAGATTTACATACTGTGGATATTGCTATGTCACCCTAATTGTTTAATGCTATTGTGTAGTGACTTTGGAATGATACCAGTTGTATCAGATATTACTCTTGGGACAATGTATACCCAGTTCATATTCCATAGTCTTTCAATTTCCTCTTTTAATTCAGCATATTTCTGGTGCTTTTCATTTACTGATTTCTATATTATGTTTGTTTGGAATGGCTATATCTATTAAGTTGTTCTTGCTTGTTTATCCTGTAATATTATATCCAGACAGTTATTATGGATTGTTCTATCTGTTATAACGGATTGATTGTAATATAATTGGTAAGATTCTGACTCTAAAACTGGTTCATTTTGTGTTGATAGTAAGGTATGGTTTCTTTTATGTTTGTATTTTAAAGCAAGATTTTGATGAATGATGTTTGTCACTTGATTGTGCCCAAGTAAGTAATCAGATTGAGTTAAACTGCTGCAGGATCCTGTAATGTGTTGGATTGTTTCTGGTTTCTCTTGGTATTTTCTGGGTTTATTACCTCGAATTTGTTTGTCTTTTATTATTCCTTTTTGATTTTTTTAATGTGTTAACCACTTGGTCCTGTATTGCTACAAGGAAGACTACTGTTTCTGGGAAAAGGTCTCCCACCCTGAGTCAGAGGTTTGATGCTTCCTTGTTGATAGCTAGTCTGCTCATATCATGAGGATGTCTTCCATGGAGGGTCACGCTTTTCCATTCATTAAATTTTTCTTCTATAGTGATAATTTCTTCATTTTTCTGGTTGTGATTTAATTTGTTATTTTTTTTCTTTTTGCATTTGCAGTTTGCAGCCTTTTGCATATAGATTATTTGTCTATCTTTGTTGTGTGTGTTTTTTCATTGGTTCTATTGTGTTTCTTTGTATTTGGTGTGAATGCTTGTAAGAAAGAAGTCTTAGAGTTGCATGTTGTGACATATATGTATTTCAATAATAAATTTTCTTTGAACTTTGACCTTCTGAACTTTCATTCCCCACTCCCTCCAGTTGTTCTATGTGTCTTCCTTTAAACTTCTCCTGATGAGGTTGATTCAAAGGTTGAGCACAGTGCAACAAGGGTCCTGAGCTGTGCTAATTTCAATGCAAGAAGTATCACAAGAAAGGTGGCTGATGGTGCTGAAGATGAGGTAGTTTACAAACAGAGGTAACGTGCAGTGAGGAGCGGCTGTTGATGGGTTAAAATTGCAGACAACAGGATGAGTTCCAGTGTAAAGTTGGACAAAACCAGAAAAGGTGAATATGACACTAAAGGTGTTCTATTTCAATGCATACAATATATGGAATAAGGTAAATGAACCTGTACCACAGTTGCAGATTGGCCTGTATGATGTTGTAGGCATCACTGAACCATGGCTGAAAGAAGATTAGAGGTGGGAGCTTAATGCCGAAGGATACACATTGTATCGAAAGGTCAGGCAGGAAGGCAGAAGGAGATGAGTTAAGCAGCTCTCGTTAAATGCACATGCAGTTCAACTCTTTGAGTAATTATGCAGTAAGTTTCAAGCTAGTACCTCATCCCCTTCTACCCTTGGCCACAAACTTATCAATCACCCCTGATGAGTTATTAACTTCAAACTTTCTGCATAATCACTCAAAGAGTTGAACTGCACGTGCATGTAATGAGAGCTGTATAACTCATCTCCTTCTACCCTAGGCCACAAACTTATCAATCACCCCTGCTGTGGACAATTTCTGGAGATCCAAGATCCGTATGCTCTATGACTGCTGGACTAAGTGTGTAAATGTAGGAGGGGACTGTGTTGAACAGTAAATGTGCTAGGTTTTCTAAAATTGACTCCTTCTACCTCAGGCCACAAACTTATCAATCACCCCTCATAGGGGATCAGCTATTCTGGATTGGGTGTTGTGTAATGAACCAGAATTAATTAGAGAGCTGAAGGTAAAAGAAGCCTTCAGGGCAAATGAGCACAATATGATCAAATTCACCCTGACATTTGAGAAGGAGAAGCTAAAGTCAGATGTATCAGTATTACAGTGGAGTAAAGGGAATTACAGAGGATGAGAGAGGAGTTGGCTAGATTGATTAGAAAAGAACACAGGCAGGGATGACGGCAGACCTGCAATGGCTGGAATTTCTGGAAGCAATTCGGAAGACACAGAATGTATACATTCCAAAGAGGAAGAAGAATTCTAAAGGCAAGATGACACAACCATAGCTAACAAGAGAAGTCAAAGCCAACATAAAAGCCAAAGAGAATGCACATAATAGAGCAAAAAACTAATGGGAAGTTAAAGGATTATGAAACTTCTAAAAACCAACAGAAGGCAATTAAAAGTAATCAATAGTCATAGTAACACACATCAAGGTTGCTGGTGAACGCAGCAGGCCAGGCAGCATCTCCAGGAAGAGGTACAGTTGACGTTTCAGGCCTAGACCCTTCGTCAGGACTAACTGATAATAGTTAGTAAGAGATTTGAAAGTGGGAGGGGGAGGGGGAGGGGGAGATCCAAAATGATAGGAGAAGACAGGAGGGGGAGGGATGGAGCCAAGAGCTGGACAGGTGATTGGCAAAGGGGATACGAGAGGATCATGGGACAGGAGGTCCAGGAAGAAAGACAAGGGGGGGGATCCCAGAGGATGGGCAAGGGGTATAGTCAGAAGGACAGAGGGAGAAAAAGGAGAGTGAGAGAGAGAATGTGCGTATAAAAATAAATAACAAATGTGGTATGAGGGGGAGGTGGGGCAATAGCGGAAGTTTGAGAAGTCAATGTTCATGCCATCAGGTTGGAGGCTACCCAGACGGAATATAAGGTGTTGTTCCTCCAACCTGAGTGTGGGTTCATTTTTACAGTCAAGGAGGCCGTGGATAGACATGTCAGAATGGGAATGGATTGTGGAATTAAAATGTGTGGCCACTGGAAGATCCTGCTTTCTCTGGCGGACAGAGCGTAGATGTTCAGCAAAGCGGTCTCCCAGTCTGCGCCGGGTCTCGCCAATATATAAAAGGCCACATCGGGAGCACCGGACGCAGTATATCACCCCAGACGACTCACAGGTGAAGTGTTGCCTCACCTGGAAGGACTGTTTGGGGCCCTGAATGGTGGTAAGGGAGGAAGTGTAAGGGCATGTGTAGCACTTGTTCCGCTTACAAGGATAAGTGCCAGGAGGGAGATCAGTGGGGAGGGATGGGGGGAACGAATCGACAAGGGAGTTGTGTAGGGAGCGATCCCTGTGGAAAGCAGAGGGGGGGGGAGGGAAAGATGTGCTTAGTGGTGGGATCCCGTTGGAGGTGGCGGGAGTTAGGGAGAATAATATGTTGGACCCGGAGACTGGTGGGGTGGTAGGTGAGGACACGAGGAACCCTATTCCTAGTGGGGTGGCGGGAGGATGGAGTGAGAGCAGACGTACGTGAAATGGGGGAGATGCGTTTGAGAGCAGAGTTGATAGTGGAGGAAGGGAAACCCCTTTCTTTAAAAAAGGACATCTCCCTTGTCCTGGAATGAAAAGCCTCATCCTGAGAGCAGATGCAGCGGAGACGGAGGAATTGCGAGAAGGGGATGGCGTTTTTGCAAGAGACAGGGTGAGAAGAGGAATAGTCCAGATAGCTGTGAGAGTCAGTAGGCTTATAGTAGGTATCAGTGGATAATCCTTTTTTCTCCTTTTTTAAAGAAAGGGGCTTCCCTTCCTCCACTATCAACTCTGCTCTCAAACGCATCTCCCCCATTTCACATACATCTGCTCTCACTCCATCCTCCTGCCACCCCACTAGGAATAGGGTTTCCCTGGTCCTCACCTACCACCCCACCAGCCTCCGGGTCCAACATATTATTCTCCGTAACTTCCGCCACCTCCAACGGGATCCCACCACTAAGCACATCTTTCCCTCCCCCCCCCTCTGTTTTCCGCAGGGATCGCTCCCTACGCGACTCTCTTGTCCATTCGTCCCCCCCATCCCTCCCCACTGATCTCCCTCCTGGCACTTATCCGTGTAAGCGGAACAAGTGCTACACATGCCCTTACACTTCCTCCCTTACCACCATTCAGGGCCCCAAACAGTCCTTCCAGGTGAGGCAACACTTCACCTGTGAGTCGTCTGGGGTGATATACTGTGTCCGGTGCTCCCGATGTGGCCTTCGACATATTGGCGAGACCCGACGCAGACGGGGAGACCGCTTTGCTGAACACTTACACTCTGTCCGCCAGAGAAAGCAGGATCTCCCAGTGGCCACACATTTTAATTCCACAATCCATTCCCATTCTGACATGTCTATCCACGGCCTCCTCTACTGTAAAGATGAAGCCACACTCAGGTTGGAGGAACAACACCTTATATTCCGTCTGGGTAGCCTCCAACCTGATGGCATGAACATCGACTTCTCTAACTTCTGCTAATGCCCCACCTCCCCCTCGTACCCCATCTGTTATTTATTTTTATACACACATTCTTTCTCTCACTCTCCTTTTTCTCCCTCTGTCCCTCTGACTACACCCCTTGCCCATCCTCTGGGTTCCCCCCCCCACCCTTGTCTTTCTTCCTGGACCTCCTGTCCCATGATCCTCTCATATCCCTTTTGCCAATCATCTGTCCAGCTCTTGGCTCCATCCCTCCCCCTCCTGTCTTCTCCTATCATTTTGGATCTCCCCCTCCCCATCCCACTTTCAAATCTCTTACTAACTCTTCCTTCAGTTAGTCCTGACGAAGGGTCTCGGCTTGAAACGTTGATTGTATCTCTTCCTAGAGATGCTGCCTGGGCAGACTGTGTTCACCAGCAACTTTGATGTGTGTTGCTTGAATTTCCAGCATCTGCAGAATTCCTGTTGTTTGCATTTTTAATAGGCATAGTCATACTTTATTGATCCCGGGGGAAATTGGTTTTCATTACAGTTGCACCATAAATAAATAGTAATAAAACCATAAATAATTAAATCGTAATATGTAAATTATGCCAGGAAATAAGTCCAGGACCAGCCTATTGGCTCAGGGTGTCTGACCCTCCAAGGGAAGAGTTGTAACGTTTGATGGCCACAGGCAGGAATGACTTCCTATGACGCTCTGTGCTGCATCTCGGTGGAATGAGTCTCTGGCTGAATGTACTCCTGTGCCCAACCAGTCCATTATGTAGTGGATGAAAGATATTGTCCAAGATGGCATGCAACTTGGACAGCATCCTCTTTTCAGACACCACCGTCAGAGAGTCCAGTTCCATCCCCACAACATCACTGGTCTTACGAATGAGTTTGTTGATTCTGTTGGTGTCTGCTACCCTCTTGGAGGGTATCGGAGGGACTAAGAAATAGAGGACAACTGAATAAATATTTTGCATCAGTCTTCACTGTGGAAGACACTACAGGTATGGTAGAAGTTCCAGGTGTCAGGGGTCATGAAGAGTATGAAGTTACCATCAAACAGGGTAGCAGATACAGTACTCAAAGTGTTATATCTCAATGCATGAAGTGTAAGAAATAAGGTGGATGATCTTGTTGCACTATTACGGATTGTCAGGTATGATGTTGTGGCCATCACTGAATCATGGCTGAAGGATGGTTGTAGTTGGGAGCAGAATGTCCAAGGTTACACATTGCATCAGAGGAATAGGAAGGTAGGCAGAGGGGGTGGCGTGGCTCTGCTGGTAAAGAATGGCATCAAATCAGTAGAAAGATGTGAAACAGGATCGGAAGATTTGAATCCTTACATCATACGACCATAAGACATAGGAGCAGAATTAGGCCATTCAGCCCATTGAGTCTGCTCCGCCATTCCAGCATGGCTGATTCTGGATTGTACTTAACCCCATACACCTGCTTTCTTGCCATATCCTTTGATGCCCTGACTGATCAGGAAATAATTAACTTCTATCTTAAATATACCCATGGACTTGGCCTCCACCACAGTCGGTGGTAGAGCATTCCACATATTTACTACTCTCTGGCTAAAAAAATTCCTCCTAACCTCTGCTCCAAACGGTCACCTGTCAATTTTAAGGGAGTGCCCTCTAGTTCTGGATACCTCCACAACCAGAAATATCGTCTCCATAGCCATCCTACCTAGTCCTTTCAGCATTCAGTAGATTTCGATGAGATCCGCATGCATTCTTCTAAATTCCAGTGAGTACAGGCCCAAAGCTGCCAAATGTTCCTCATATGTTAACCCCTACATTCCTGGAATCATCCTTATGAACCTCCTCTGGACTCTCTCTGATGACAACACATCCTTTCTGAGATATGGGGCCCAAAACTGTGAAGTGTGTTCAATAAGTGTGAAGTGGTTCATTTTGGTAGGTCAAATACGATGACAGAATATAGTATTAATGGTAAGACTCTTGGCAATGTGGAGGATCAGAGGGATGTTGGGGTTCGAGTCCATAGGACACTCAAAGCAGCTGCGCAGGTTGACTCTGTGGTTAAGAAGGCATATGATGTATTGGCCTTCATTAATTGTGGAATTGAATTTAGGAGCCGAGAGGTAATATTACAGCTCTATAGGATCCTGGTCAGACCCCACTTGGAGTACTGTGCTCAGTTCTGGTTGCCTAACTACAGGAAGGATGTGGAAGCCATAGAAAGGGTGCAGAGGAGATTTACGAGGATGTTGCCTGGATTGGGGAGCATGCCTTATGAGAATAGGGTGAGTGAACTCGGCCTTTTCTCCTTGGAGCGATGCAAGATGAGAGGTGACCTGATAGAAGTGTGTAAGATGATGAGAGGCATTGATCGTGTGGATAACCAGAAGCTTTTTCCCAGGGCTGAAGTGGCTAGTACAAGAAGACACATGTTTAAGGTGCTGGGGAGCAGGTACAGAGGAGAAGTCAGGGGTAAGTTTTTTACTCAGAGAGTGGTGAGTGTGTGGAATGGGCTGCCGGCAACGGTGGTGGAGGCGGATACGATAGGGTCTTGTAAGAGACTTTTAGATAGGTATATGGAGCTTAGAAAAATAGAGGGCTGTGGGGAAGTCTAGTAATTTCTAAGGTAGGGATATGTTCGACACAACTTTGTGGGCCGAAGGGCCTGTATTGTGCTGTAGGGTTTCTATGTTTCTTCTTCTTTCAATCTTTTTTTTTATTGATTTAAAAGAATAAGGATAAATACAAACCAGAGGAGAGGTTATCTCAAATACATATTTCAATAATAGTACAAAGAGAGGAATATACACTGTCAAAATCATATATAGTATTAAGCTAATATAAAGAGAGAAAAGAACCACTTCTCCTCTTATCAGTTCATAGAAAAAAAAAGACTCAAGATTTCTGTTATTGAGAAACAAAAAACCCCGCAAAACTAACCTAAAACTGAAAAAAAGGGGGACTGGGCAGTCCATTTTGAGGATGCAGTTAAAAAAAGGGAAAATCCTTCTGGTCAAATGTAAAACTTTGTGGAGAAGAAAAAAAAACTAATTGGAAAAGTAAAAAGAATTAGATCATATGAAAATATTGAATAAAAGGTTGCCAAGTTTGCTCAAATTTAAAAGATGTATCAAACGTCCGACTCCTAATTTTCTCCAAACTTAAACATGACATAATGGAGGAGAGCCAAAAAAAACAGTAGGTGGATTGGGATCCTTCCAGTACAATAGAACAGCTCACCTAGCTAATAAATTTGAGAAAGCTATCATGCGTTGAGCGGAAGCAGGAATGCTTCCTTCTTCTGTTGGGATAATCCCAAAGATTGACGTAAATGAATTAGGTTGTAGGTCCAGACCTACGACTTTTGATAACATTCTAAAAATATCTCTCCAAAAATTATTTAACTTTATGCAGGACCAAAACATATGGGTTAAGGTGGCCACCTCAGTGTTGCATCTATCACAGGTAGGATTTATATTAGAAAAACTATGCGCTAGTTTATCTTTTGACATATGTGCCCTGTGCACTACCTTGAGCTGAATCAAGGAGTGATGGGCACAGATAGTTGAACTATTAACTAAATGACAAATTTTATTCCATTGTTTATCTGAAAGTGACACTTGAAGTTCCAATTCCCAAGCACGTTTAACCTTATCATTAGACATCATTTGTAAATCCAATAGCCGTTTATATATGATGGCTATCAATCCTTTTTGGAATGGTTTAAGCTGAAAGATAACATCTATCGTATTTGGTAAATGAGCAAATGGGTAATTCGGTAACAAATCACATAAAAAATTCCTAACTTGTAAATATCTAAAAAATTGTGCATTAGATAAATCATATTTGTCCACTAGCTGCGAAATAGACATTAAACAATCCTCTAAAAACAAATCTAAAGAAGTTTTTATTCCCTTAGTTTTCCATGTTAAAAAGGCCTTATCTAAAATTGATGGTTTAAAAAAATAGTTAAAATGGATATTACCAGAAAGAGCAAAGTTATTTAAGTCAAAAGATCTGCGAAACTGAAACCAAATTTTTGATGTATGTCTAACAATGGGACTAACATCATGTCTACCAATCTTAGAAAACAAAAAGGGAAGAGGAGCTCCCAGCAAAGAAGCCAAAGAGAACTCCTTTACCGAGTTCTCCTCCAAGTCCAACCACGAAGGACAGTCCTGTGTATCTATACAGTGAATCCAAAAAGTAATATAACGAATATTAATTGCCCAATAATAGAATCTAAAGTTTGGTAAAGCCAAGCTACCATCTTTTTTAAATTTTTACAGTAAAGGTTTACTCACTCTAGAGCTTTTATTATTCCAGATATATGACAAGATCATAGAATCTATTCTATCAAAAAACGTTTTCGGGACAAAGGGTGGAACAGCTTGAAGCGTGTATAAAAATTTCGGTAAAATTGTCATTTTTATAGCATTTATTTGACCAATTAATGACATCGTCATAGGCGACCATTTGGAAAGCATTTGTTGTGTATATTGATTTAAAGGAAGAAAATTATATTTATATAAATCTTTAAAATTTTTAGTAACTTTAAGATAGGTAAAATAATTTTTAGCAATAGTAAAAGGTATTTGATCATATTGGTCCGAATAATTATTAATAGGAAATAACTCACTTTTAAGTAAATTTAACTTATATCCAGAGAAAGTACTAAATTCAGTAAATATGGATAACGTAGAAGGAATAGATTTTCTAGGGTCTGAAATGTAAACTAATAAATTATCTGCATACAACAAAACCTTATGTACTTTATCCCCTCTCTTAATACCCTGAACAAAAAGTTGGAATCCCTAAGAGCGATAGCAAGTCGTTCTAAAGCCAAATTAAATAATAAAGGACCAAGAGGACAACCCTGACCGGTTCCTCTATATAGTCTAAAATAAGGAGATTTTTGATTGTTAGTTATAACTGCAGGCATCGGGGCTTGATAGATCAGTTTGATCCAGGAAATAAATCCCGGACCAAAATTAAATCTCTCCAATACCTGAAATAAATAAGGCCATTCCACCCTATCAAAGGCTTTCTCTGCATCAAGAGAGACAATACATTCAGATTCTTTAACTGAGGGAGAATAAATAATATTTAACAATTTTGAATATTAAAATGTGAATACCTATTTTTAATAAATCCAGTTTGATCATTTTTGGCATGTCGCAAAGGTAATTCTACGGTTGTTATGGGGGATTTCAACATGCAGGTAGACTGGGAAAATCAAGTTGGTACTGGGACCCCAAGAAAGGGAGTTTGTGGAATGCCTCAGAGATGGATTCTTAGAACAGCTTGTGTTAGAGTCTACCACGGAGAAGGCAATTCTGGATTTAGTGTTGTGTAATGAGCCAGATTTGATAAGGGAACTCAAGGTAAAGGAGCCATTAGGAGGTAGTGACCATAATATGATAAGTTTTAATCTACAATTTGAGAGGGAGAAGGGAAGATCGGAAGTGTCAGTATTACAGTTGAACAAAGGGGACAATGGACCCATGAGGGAGGAGCTGGCCAAAGTTGACTGGAAAGATACCCTAGCAGGGATGACAGTGGAACAACAATGGCAGGTATTTCTGGGAATAATACAGAAGATGGAGGATCAGTTCATTCCAAAGAGGAGGAAAGATTCTGAGGGGAGTAAGAAGCGACTGTGGATGACAAGGGAAGTCAAGGAAAGTACAAAAATAAAAGAGAGGAAGTATAACATAGCAAGGATGAGTGGGAAGCCAGAGGATTGGAAGACTTTTAAGGAGCAACAGAAGATAACTAAAAAGGCAATACGGGGGGGAAAAGATGAGGTACGAAGGTAAGCTAGCCAAGAATATAAAGGAGGATAGTAAAAGCTTCTTTAGGTATGTGAAGAGGAAAAAATTAGTTAAGACCAAAGTTAGGCCCTTGAAGACAGAAACAGGTGAAATTATTATGGGGAACAAGGAAATGACAGACGAGCTGAACAGGTACTTTGGATCTGTCTTCACTAGGGAAGACACAAACAATCTCCCAGATGTAATAGTGGCCAGAGGACCTAGGGTAACGGAGGAACTGAAGGAAATTCACATTAGGCAGAAAATGGTGTTGGATAGACTGATGGGACTGAAGGCTGATAAATCCCCAGGGCCTGATGGTCTGCATCCCAGGGTACTTAAGGAGGTGGCTCTGGAAATCATGGACACATTGGTAATCATTTTCCAATGTTCTATAGATTCAGGATCAGTTCCTGCAGATTGGAGGGTAGCTAATGTTATCCCACTTTTTAAGAAAGGAGGGAGAGAGAAAACAGGGGATTATAGACCAGTTAGTCTGACATCAGTGGTGGGGAAGATGCTGGAATCAATTATAAAAGATGAAATAGCGGCATATTTGGATAGCAGTGGCAGGATAGGTCCGAGTCAGCATGGATTTACGAAGGGGAAATCCTGCTTCACTAATCTTCTGGGATTTTTTGAGAATGTAACTATGAAAATGGACATGGGAAAACCAGTGGATGTAGTGTACCTGGACTTTCAGAAAGCCTTTGATAAGGTCCCACATAGGAGGCTAGTGTGCAAAATTAGAGCAAATGGTATTGGGGGTAGGGTGCTGACATGGATAGAAAATTGGTTGGCAGACAGGAAACAAAGAGTAGGGATTAACGGGTCCTTTTCAGAATGGCAGGCAGTGACTAGCGGGGTACTGCAAGGCTTAGTGCTGGGACCGCAGCTATATACAATATTCATTAATGATTTAGATGAAGGGATTAAAAGTAACATTAGCAAATTTGCAGATGACACAACGCTGGGTGGCAGTGTGAAATGTGAGGAGGATGATATGAGAATGCAGGGTGACTTGGACAGGTTGGGTGAGTGGGCAGATGCAGATGCAGTTTAATGTGGATAAATGTGAGGTTATCTACTTTGGTGGCAAGAACAGGAAGGCAGATTACTATCGGAAAAGGGGAAGTACAACGAGATCTAGGCGTCCTTGTTCATCAGTCACTCAAAGTAAGCATGCAGGTACAGCAGGCAGTGAAGAAGCTAATGGCATGTTGGCCTTTATAACAAGGGGATTTGAGTATAGGAGCAAAGAGGTCCTTCTGCAGTTGTACAGGGCCCTGGTGAGACCACACCTGGAGTATTGTGTACAGTTTTAGTCTCCAGATTTGAGGAAGGACATTCTTGCTATTGAGAGAGTGCAGCGTAGGTTCACGAGGTTAATTCCCGGGATGGTGGGACTGTCATATGTTGAAAGATTGGAGCAACTGGGGTTGTATACACTGGAATTTAGAAAAATGAGAGGGAATCTGATTGAAACATATAAGATTATTAAGGGACTGGACACACTAGAGGCAGGAAACATGTTCCCAATGTTGGGGGAGTCCAGAACCAGAGGCCAGTTTTAGAATAAGGGGTGGACAATTTAGAATGAAGTTGAGGAAAAACTTTTTCACACAGAGGGGTGCTGGTTCTGTGGAATGCTCTGCCTCAGAAGGCAGTGGAGGCCAATTCTCTGGATTCTTTCAAGAAAGAGTTAGATAGAGCTCTTAAAGATAGCGGAGTGAAGGGGTATGGGGAGAAGGCAGGAAAAGGGTACTGATTGTGGATGATCAGCCATGATTACAGTGAATGGTGGTGCTGGCTGGAAGGGCTGAATTGCCTACTCCTGCACCTATTGTCTATTGTCTATAATCTATTTGAAATAACAGTAGGCAAAATATTCTCAAGCCTATTAGCCAGAATCTTAGAGAGTATTTTAAAGTCCACATTCAATAAGGAAATTGGTCTATAGGAGGCACATTCAGATAGATCTTTACCTTTTTTAGGAATCAATGAGATTGATGCCTCATAAAAAGTTTTCGGGAGATTCCCAGAGGATATAGAATCAGTGAAAGTTTGACATAGATGTGATGTAAGCGCTTCAGTAAAAGTCTTATAAAATCCCACTGTATATCCATCTGGTCCTGGAGCTTTCCCTAGTTGCACAGAGGATATAGCCTTAGCTATTTCCTCTTGTTTAATAGGTGCATCTAATGTATTAATATCTTGAATAGAAATTTTAGGTATATTTAATTTTTGCAAAAATCTATTCATAAAGATAGTATTATCAGAAAATTCAGATTTATAAAGATTAGAATAGAAATCCATAAATATCTTATTAATTTCATGAGGATCTAATGTTTCAGTTCTATTTGGTCTACGTATTTACAAAATCTGTCTTCTGACCATATTTGCCTTCAACTGACCAGCCAGCAATTTACCTGATTTATCACCATGTATATAAAATTGACTTTTGGATTTAAAAAGTTGCTGCTCATTGGGGAAGGTCAAAAGCAGATCATGCTGTGTTTGGAGTTCAACCCTTTCCTTATATTGATCTTCACTAGGTCTTACTGAATACGCTTTATCTACCTCTTTAATTTTATTAGTAGTCTCTAAAAGTTCCGCTTTGGTTTTCCTTCTTAAACCTGCTGAATATGAAATTATCTGTCCCCTAAGAAAGGATTTCATCGTATCCCATATAACCAAATTTGACATACCTTCAGTTGTATTAAGTTCAAAAAATAAAGAAATTTGCTCCTTGATAAAACTAACAAGAGTTGGATCTTGTAAAAATATAGGATTCAGTCTCCACTGTGACATTTTCAAAATATTATCAGAAAGCCTCAAAGTTAATTTCATAGGTGCGTGATCCAAAACTATGACGTCGTATGCACAATCGGCAATGCAATACAGCAATCGATATCGAGAAAAAAATAATAATCAATTCTTGAAAATTAATGATGTACACGTGAACAAAAAGAAAAATCTTTATCATTAGAGCGTTTATATCTCCAAATATCAACCAAACCATATTCTATTAGAAAAGAATTAATACAAGTCGCTGCTTTATTAGGAAGCAACAGATTGGTTGATGACCTGTCAATCGATGGGTTAAGACAACAGTTAAAGTCACAGCCCATAATCAACTTATATTCATTTAGATTCTGGGGCGTGGAAAATAGCTTCTTAAAAAATTCAGGACTATTTAGATTAGGTGCATAAACATACACCAAAGCTACCTTTTGACCACATAGCAAACCAGTGATAATTAAATAGCTTCCAATCAAATCAGGAACAGTATTAAAATGTACAAAATGGATTTTAAAGTTAACAAAAATAGATACCCCTCTAATTTTATTTATTGATAAAGAATGATATAAATGTCCCTTCCAGAATTTAAAAAAGCGAATTTCATCCTGTCTCCGTACATGAGTTTCTTACGTGAAAATAATATCCGCATAAAGTGTTTTTAATTTCTTATAAACCTTTTTACGCTTAATAGGATGATACATGCCGTTCAAATTCCATGAAATTATATTAATTTTATTAGCATTCATGTTTAAGATTTAATTTTAAATTTTACAAAGAAAGCTATTGCGCAAGCACAAACTAGATCCATAGGAAAAAAACAGCACTGACTTGACCAGAAGTGATGAAATGATTGATACAAGATATAATCTCTTAGAACTGCCCAGTCGAGAAAAAACTACTCTAATAGCCCCACCCTCTCCCCCAAAGACCGAAAGTCATCCAATAGGATAGCATGCTAACCAATGAGCCTAACCTCAATCTCCATTTTGCAGCTATATTAAAAAGTTAGATGTTTACACCACTGATTGTAGACATAATAAAAGAGATGAACAAATTTCAGATATTGTAATTTTATGTCTAACAATAGTTAAAACGTAGTTGGCAATGGCCATCTTAAATTAATCTAAAGTATATTAATCATGTATTCAGAAAAAGATAAATCCAAGCAATTAATATATTACAACTGAAATTTTAAAAAAACAACTTACAAATCATAAAAAAAGTAAATATATATATATATATCTCAATCCCAGAGCTATATTAATATAAAGGCAAGCAAGAAAAAAAATTAAATCAACCAGGTCCTGTGCAGACATCCATAAAATGTGGATCAGACTTTCTTCAAAGCAACTATAGATATATACTAACTATTAACAAATAAAAAAAAAATTAAATCAGCCAAGTCCTGTATGGACATCCATAAAACGTAGAACAGACTTTCCTCAAAACATCTATAAACATCTCCCAGCTCAGGATTGCCTATTCAAGTTGCTTTCGACATAGACTTAAACCCCTTAATAAATCCCAACCTTCACCTGAAGAGTTAATCTTTTGTGGCTGAGAGTCAGGTGGAAAAATTATCAAACGTGCCGGATAACGGAGCGACGGGTGACATTTTGTTCTATATAATTCAACCATCACTTCCCAGTCTTTCCTTCTTTCAGCAAAAATCTCCGGAGCAAAGTCCTCCCCTGTACGAGTTTCCGTTGCATTGCAGATTAGCTCACCCCTTTTTCTTGCCTCTCGCAGTATAGCTTCTTTGGTTGTAAAATGTGCAAGCATAGTATCAGTGGTCATGGACGTTAATTCGGGTGAGGGCTTAGATCATGGGATTCGACAAGCTCTATCAAGTACAGGGTTCACTTCAAGAATCTCGCTAAAAAGTGAATATAGCATATCTGAAAAGAACTTTAACAGGTCACTGGTTTCAGTATTTTCAGGCAAGCCCAATATACGTAAATTCCTCCTGCACATTCTGCTGTATAAATCAATCGTTTTTTTCTTCATTCTTGATCATTGCAAGTAATTTCATTAATTCTCTTTTCCATAGATGACATCTCCAATTCTTGCTCGTTAATAGTTTGCCTGAATAACTCCTGTTCCCTCTCAATTCAATGAGTAGTCTGTTTGAGTGTCTGAAATTGAAAATCCATATTTTTCACAGATTCTTGAACAGTAGAGATGGATTTTTCAAGCTTTCCATTAGCATCCTTCAGTTTATCAATCTTAGTGTTAAGCGAACCAAATTCAAGTTTCATATCTTGTATTGAAGAGAGTATTCTTTCTGAAGTAGAAAGTTCCTCCAATTTCTTTGTTTGTTCCTTTTGTTCTGTTTCGGGAAGGGTCTTGCCACCTCTCAATTCAATACTGGATCGACTTCCTGCCATCGTAGTTAAGTCATAAATCCTTCAACAAAAATAGTGAATCTTCAAACTTAAAATGGATCTAGCAGTGGAATGTAAGATATAAAAAGTAGAGCAGCGGTGAAAACGTGTCTCACTCCATTTGCTGCAAAATGGAGTCGGTTTCTATGTTTCTATGTTTCTAAAACTGTTGACAGTACTCCAAAGAGGCCTGACTAGTGTCTTATAAAGGCTCAGCATTATCTCCTTGCTTTCATATTCTATTCCCCTTGAAATAAATGGCAACATTGCATTTGCCTTCTTTACCACAGACTCAACCTGTAAATTAACCTTCTGGGAGTCTTGCATGAGGACTCCTAAATCCCTCTGCACCTCTGATGTTTGAACCTTCTCCCCATTTAGATAATAGTCCACACTGCTGTTCCCTTTACAAAAATGCACTAACAAATATTTCCCAACACTGTATTCAATCTGCCACTTTTTTGCCAATTCTTCCAATTTGTCTAGGTCCTGCTGCAATCACATTGCTTCCTCAGCACTACCTACCCCTCCACCTATCTTCCTATCATCCGCAAACTTTGCCACAAAGCCATCAATTCCATTATCTAAATCACTGATAAACAATGTGAAAAGTAGTGGTCCCAATACTGACCCCTGAGGAACACCACTAGTCACTGGCAGACAACCAGAAAAGGCCCCTTTTATTCCCACTCACTTCCTCCTGCCTGTCAGCCATTCCTCTATCCATGCCAGTATCTTTCCTGTAATGCCACAGGATTTTATCTTGTTAAGTAGCCTCATGTGTGGCACCTTATCAAATGCCTTCTGAAAATCCAAGTAAATGACATCCACCACCTCTCCTTTGTCCACCCTGCTCGTTACTTCCCTGAAGAACTCTAACAGATTTGTCAAGCAAGATTTCCCTCGACAGAAACCATGCTGACTTTGGCTTATTTTATCATTAGTCTCCAAGTACCCCGAAACCTCATTCTTAATAATAATGGATTCCAAAACTTTCCCAAATAATTCCCTTTCTTTTGCCTTCCTCCCTTCTTAAAAAGTGGAGTGATATTTGCAATCTTCCAGTCCTCCCGGACTATGCCAGAATCAAGTCATTCTTGAAAGATCATGACCAATACAACTTCTCTCAGGCTCTGGGATATTGTCCAACTGGCCCAGGTGACTTACCCACCTTAAGAACCTTTTAGTTTGCCTAGCACTTTTCCCTTTGTAATAGCAATGGCACCTAGTCCTGATCCCTGACACTCACAGACCTCTGGCACACTGCTAGTGTCTGCCACAGTGAAGGCAGATGCAAAGTACCCATTAGGTTCATCAGCCATTTCTTTGCCCCCCCCCCACCTTACTACCTCACCAGCATCATTTTCCAATTGTCCAATATCAACTTTCACCTCTCCTTTACTCTTTATATAACCAAAAAAAAAGAACTTTTGGTATCCTGCTTTATATTATTGGCTAGTCTGCCTTGATATTTCATCTTTTCTCCTCTTGTAGCTTTTTTTAGTTGCCTTTTGTTGGATTTTAAAAGCTTTCCTATCATCCAACTTCCCACACATATTTGCTACCTCATATGCCCGTTCCTTGGCTTTAATGCAGTCTTTAACTTTGTCAGTCACGGTTGCCTACTCCTGCCATTTGAGAACATCTTCCTCTGTGGCACATATCTATCCTGCACCTTGTGAATGATTTCCAGAAACTTAAGCCATCTCTGCTCTGCCATCATCCCCGCCAGTATCCTCCTCCAATCCACCTGGGCAAGCTCCTCTCTCCATTGTAATTCCCTTTATTCCACTGCATTATTGATTCATCTAATTTATTCCATTGCGATACTTATACTTCTAATCTGTGGTTTGAGTTAAGAAACTGCAAGGGTAAAAGAATCAGAATCAGGTTTATTATTACCAGTATGTGTTGTGAAGTTTGTTAACTTAGCAGCAGCAGTTCAATGCAATACATAATATAGAAGAAAAAAAAGTAGATCAACTACAGCACAAAAAACAGAAATAATATATATTAAAAAAGCGAGGTGGTTTTCACAGGTTCAATGTCCACCTTAAAATCGTATCGCAGAGGTGTAGAAGCTGTTCCAGAGTTGCTGAGTGTGTGCCTTCAGGCTTCTGTACCTCCTTCCTGATGGTAACAGTGAGAACGGGCATGCCCTAGATGCTGGAGGACTTTAACAATGGATGCTGCCTTTCTGAGACACCGCTCCTTGAAGATGTCCTGGGCACTTTGTAGGCTAGTACCATACAGATGGCAGTTATATACAGATCTCCCAACAGTCGCTGGGATGTGGAACACAGATTACAACATGTGAGATTTCAGCATACAGGTCCATTGGGAAAATCAGGTTGGAAATGGATCTCAAGAAAATGAGTTTTGTTGAATGCCAACGAGATGGCTTTTGAGAGCAGTTTGTCGTTGAGCCTACTAGGAGATCAGCTATACTGGATTGGGTGTTACGTAATGAACTGGAAGTGATTAGGGAGCTTAAGGTAAAAGAACCCTTAGGAACCAGTGATCACAATATGATTGAGATCAACTTCAAATTTGATAGGTAGAAAGTAAAGTCTGACATAGAAGTATTACAGTGGAATAAAGGAAATTACAGTGGTATGAGAAAGGAGTTGGTTAAAGTAAATTGGAAGGAGCTGCTGAAAGGGATGTCAGCAGAGCAGCAATGGTGTGAGTTTCTGGGAGAAATGAGGAAGATACAGGATAGATGTATTCTAAAAACATAGAAAACTCAAATGGCAAAATAGTACAACTGTGGCTGACAAGGGAAGTCAAAGCTAATGTAAAATTCAAAAGAGACAGCATACAACAAAGCAAAAATTAGTGGGAAGACAGAGGATTGGGAAGCTTTCAAAACCCTACAGAAAGCAACAAAAAGAATCATTAGGAGGGAAAAGATGAAATATGAAAGTATGCTAGCAATTAATATCAAAGTGGATAGTAAAAGCTTTTTCAAGAATGTAAAAAATAAAAGAGAGATGAGAGTGGATATAGGACCACTAGAAAATGAGGTCAGAGAAATAATAATGGGGGTGGGGGAAACAAGAAGATGGCAGATGAACTAAATGAGTAGTTTGCATCAGTCCTCACTGTGGAAGACGCCAGCAGTATGCCTGATGTTGTAGTGTGTGAAGGAAGAGAAGTGGGTTCAGTTACTGTTACAAGGGAGAAGATGCTCAAAAAGCTGAAAGACCTAAATAGTCCGTGAGCCAGTAGGGTTGGTCGGTACCATCTGAGGGGAATAATGCTCATAGTGATTTTTGGCAAGGTATACATCTCTAGAGTTGGAAAATACATGATAGCATTGCACCAGCGGTAGCTTTATTACTTCAAATAAGTAATCACTTTTTGTATATATTCCATATTAACATCAGTACAGCAGAAAATGTTACCCCACCCCCAAAGGGTAAAAAACCTCATTTGGAGAGATTTCTGGAGTTTTATCAATGTCATGATATTTTCCATGTTGTATCAAATCAAAACAATCTTAAGCTTTTGTCATAGCATATAGAATTACAGTACAATAATTCAAATGTGGGTTCCACATGGCCATAACCTAGGCCCCATTTGGTTGTAAAATGAATATATTTAATCAAAGACTGCTTTCCATACTTTGTTTTCCATACTTTCATAACCTATTAATAATCATAATAATTTTTCCAAGCCTTCCACGTCTTCCACCTCTTCATCTGAACTTCCCACACTCTCTGAGGTGGCTGCCTGGTTCTCACAGTCTGCCAGTCTACACATGTCAGTACACCTGAGGCCATTTGCAACACACATACAACTTGGGAGTGAACATTGTTTTGGACAGTTACAGGCCAGTAGATCCAGGATGGCACTGGGTGCCGGTTGGCCTTCCATCCAGTGCACCACCAACTGTTCAGCTTCCTCTTCTCTCTCCATCTTCCACCCTCTGCCAACAGGGCTTGGCACTTGTGGGTCCTTCTCCAAACATCTTCTCCATATACCAGCCTGGTAGTTGGCTCACTGTGCATGTTTTGTTAAGCAGTCCTTGCATGGTGGGAATTGATGATTTTTGATTTCACCTTTTTTGGCACAGAAAAGGTGATACCTGAGTTCATTGACCTTGGTGGTCGATGCTTTTGGGGTATACAGGAGCCTCTAGTTTGTCCATCAGTTCTGGGGAGAGGTCCCATTCCTGACCCAACTCTATGAATGTGTCCTGAGTTTCCCTGTTGCTGCTCAGAAGTTTTAGGGCACTTGTCTTCCCTTTTCCTGCAAAAGCGCTTACAGTGTCACATCCTGTATATGCGTTGTTACGTACCCCGTAACTGGGTTGCCAAACCAGCAGAAATGGATCACTCAGTTGGAGTCTGGAGTACTAGAACTAAGAAAGTTTTATTAAAGAAACAAGCAACACAGTAATCGAAAGGATAATAAATGCAACAGTTCAGTGATGATAAACATGTGCACAGAATTAAGATAACAGCATCAATCAAGCTCTATCGTTGTCTAGGGGTTAAATGACTAATTTCAAAATGACTCAAAGTTCAGTCCAGTTTGTAGTTCAGTTCGCAGTAATCGTTGCCATGGCGATGGACAAGGTGGGGGAAGAGAGACAGAGATAGAATAGGAACAACTGATCATTCAGAACAGCTTCACTCACAGACCAGCGGGATGGCTCACAAACAGCTTTTGGGCGGGTCCTTGGTGATGTCACCTGAGGTCACCGACTGTGACCCCTCCTCCAGATGCGGTCGATCCTCTGCAGTGAACCCGGCACCCAGGCGAGGGCGGACACACACCGGGTTCCCGCTGATCGTACCTTTCCACCCTGTGCGTTGTCCGGTACTTCTCATCACTCGTGAGAGGCGCACCGCTTCCAGGGTCTCGTTACCTCGGGTGGCGTGTGTGTCTGTCTTAGCGAACCTGTCCCTTTTTATCCCCCTGCTGGGGTATCGCCTGTCCATCACTTCAAACAGTTCAGGGTTCAAAGGGGGGAGCCGCTCCAGACAGCTCTTCCTCCCACATCCCTTCATTACACATCTCCAGACGCTGCTCCATTGTTCCTTATCTCTCCTTCCCCTGAGGGCAGGTGGCAGACCAACTGCTGATGCCACTGATGCTAGCCCAGGCCAGCAAACATCTTAATTTTATGTGTATTCTCGTAACAGCGTGCAACCCGATGAGAGCCCAGAAACCTCTATGCCAATAGTGGCAGCAACCTTTCTGATGTCTGCAAGCCTTATACGGGTTCTAGTGCCATACTTCTGGAAAAATAGGGCCTCAATCTGGTCACAAAATGCTAAAGACATGATAAAGACATCTGTGTCTTCTGAGCAGATCACTACAGATTGGGATCCCTCTCTTGTGGCATGGGCAGCATGGAGAAGTAGGCGGCCATCTGCTTCTTCTTGTTGACACTGAAGAGCTGACACCTCCTCACTGTCTTGAGATGTGATTCTGTAACACTTGTCATTCACAGTTGCATACAGAATCTTCTCCTGTAGCTTTGCTCTGTACTCCACCTTCCTCCATTCATGGACTATGAAGCTATTGAGACTATTTTTGTTACTGACTTTGGTCAGAAAGCTCCTCCACTGCCTCACCATCTGTGTGTCTGTGATACCTTGCAACTCATGACCAGTCTCTTCACCCCGTAGAGATCTTTCACTGTTCTTGATAGAGTTCTCCTTGTATGTGTCGAACACAACATCTATTCTGCTACTCTGACTGCCTTCCCTCAGAGCCAGAAATGTTGTGGCAACATCGCTGAAAGTAACTTGATCACCTTTCACTCTTTGGACCAAGTTCATTCCATCAACCATTGTAGCAGAGTTTCCTGGGAGTTGCTCTTCTACTGCTACATTTTTTCTGCAAGGTTGTAGCTAAAGTAGCTTTATTTGTCTTTCTCATCAATCCTTCTGGTGTGGACAGGGCCCAGGGCAATGGTCCAAGGGGACGAGAAAGGATATCCTCCATACGTAGACTGCGCCCTTGTGCCATCACTATGATGTGTCCAAACACAGCCATGTCTGCTTTCAAGATGATCGCCCTCCCATTTGATTTCACTTCTCTCTTCTTACACATATCACTGAATGTCTTCAGCTTGTTGGTTTTCATTGGATCATGGAATTTCTTTGTTGGTGGGTCTTCCTCTAGTCTCTCATCCTTGACGATTGCATAGCATTGCTCACCAATCTCATATGCCTTCATCAGGTCGGAGGCAATGTCCTTGGGGGCTGCCTTTGCCGAAGAGATGCTAATGAGGTCCTGCTTCTCTGCAAATGGGTTGACCCATTCATGTATGAGGCTAACCACTGCTGAAACTGCTTCCTCATCTTTCTGGATTCTTGGCTGCTGTAGCTCCGCATGACAAAGCTCTGATTTGTTGCCCTGCATCATCTCCCTTAACTGTCCCAGGAATGCAACTGTTATGTAGTAACGCTTGATAGCTCCAGCATTCAGGCTGAACCGTGATGTGCCTCCAGGAGTCTGTGTGTCTTTGTTCACTGTGGCTTCAATAGCCTGGTCCACAGGGATCTGCCCAAAGGGGTTGTTACTTGACAATTGCACTGAGAATTGGCCTGTCTTGAAGGCCTCATGCACAGAAGGATTCTTCTCTGGGAGGTTCATCATCTGAGCAAAGTAAGGGGACAGGTACCTGGCATAATTCATCTTATCATAGGCAAAGCACCATGGGGTCATGGTTCTTATAGCATGGAGGTGCAAATCCCAGTCCCCCCCACGAGAGGCGCACAGAAACCCAAGTACTCCGCTCTCTACCATGTCAATGTATGATATCCAGAATGCGGATAACTCTCCATTGTTGTGATGGAGGTGTTCCAGAAAGTCTGTCCACAGGGTTATCAGCTCAGCTAAGAGTGGACTTTGCAGCAGATTGTTCAACTTCTGTTGGTTCAAGTCACTGGCCATGTTGTTCACATGGTCTAAGAATGATTTGATCATCCCACTCCTCTCTGGAACATTGTCCTCAACCCATGCTGTGAACTCTGCCCATGTGAGTCTCATCAGTGCTTCATAGATATACTTGTGGACCCTGACAGCACGATTGTAATGTTTACCATCAAGGACTCCATTGATGGACACCTTTGCGACAATTCCAGCCTCTATGCATACGTCCTTTAGACCAGCATTCTGAAATCGCTTTCCTAGGATGGCTAAGGCATTACATATGGTATGGAATGTCCCCATCCTGAGAAGAATGTTGGAGGAGTGCTCTTTGTGCTTCCAGGCAATTTCAGTGGCTTTTGCATAGAGTACTTGATCCATGACTACCACAATTGTTTCTAGATGACGTTCCCTCCTGATTAGCTCTGATTGGTTCAGGATTTCAAATACTGTGGTTGGCTCTATAGTTGGTCAATTGATGGTTGACAGATACCCAACAATATCTTGTGAGATTGGTTCTTGGTCCCTGGTGCTGGTATTAAAACCAGTCCAGCTTGGGATTGTCTGATTCTCTGGATCTGTTTGCCTTCCAAGTATCTATGTCAGGTTCTTCTTGCAAGCAAGAAGAGTAGCTTCCTTGGTTTCCTGGACACAGTGTTCCCTGGGTAGGAAAGGCTGTGGGCCCACACGTGCACACGTGCTACGTATACTTTCAGTTCTTGGTCCTCAATGGTGACTGATCTCTGCTTCAGTTTCTGAATATGTGGAAGCTCAGTTCTTGGCAGATGTGGTCCATAGACATTGGGCTGTACCACTATGCCATTGACTCTATGTGATGTTCCCTTTCCAGCGAGAGTTTCCTCAAGTCTATTGATATTGTCCCATGCAAGATTGGTGAAGATATGAAGCTTGATGGAGGCAGAAAGCTACCACTGCTGCAATGCTATCACATATTTTCTAGCACTAGGGGTGTATACCCTGCCAAAAATCATTATAAGAGTTTGCAGATGATACAAAGATTGGTGGAGGGGCAGATGGTGTTGAGGAAACAGATAGGATGCAGAAGGATTTAGACGTATTAGGAAACTTGGCAAGAAAGTGGCAAATGAAATATAATGTTGGAAAATGCATGTTCATGCACTTTGGTAGTAGAAGTAAATGTTTCTAAACTGGGAGAAAATCCAAAACTCCGAGATGCAAACGAACTTGCCTTTGACAAGGTCCCGCATGGGAGGTTAGTTAGGAAAATTCAGTCGCTAGGTATACATGGAGAGGTGGTAAATTAGATTAGACATTGGCTCAATGGAAGAAGTCAGAGAGTGGTGGTAGAGAATTGCTTCTCTGAGTGGAGGCCTGTGACTAGTGGTGTGCCACAGGGATCAGTGCTGGGTCCATTGTTATTTGTCATCTATATCAATGATCTGGATGATAATGTGGTAAATTGGATCAGCAAATTTGCTGATGATACAAAGATTGGGGGTGTAGTAGACAGTGAGAAAGGTTTTCAGAGCCTGCAGAGGGACTTGGACCAGCTGGAAAAATGGGCTGCAAAATGGCAGATGGAGTTTAATACAGACAAGTGTGAGGTATTGCATGTTGGAAGGACAAACCAAGGTAGACCATACAGGTTTAATGGTAAGGCACTGAGGCGTGCAGTGGAACAGAGGGATCTGGGAATACAGATACAAAATTCCCTAAAAGTAGCGTCACAGGTAGATAGGGTCGTAAAGAGAGCTTTTGGTACATTGGCCTTTATTAATCAAAGTATTGAGTATAAGAGCTGGAATGTTATGATGAGGTTATATAAGGCATTGGTGAGGCTGAATCTGGAGTATTGTGTTCAGTTTTGGTCACCAAATTACAGGAAGGATATAAATAAGGTTGAAAGAGTGCAGAGAAGGTTTACAAGGATGTTGCCGGGACTTGAGAAACTCAGTTACAGAGAAAGGTTGAATAGGTTAGGACTTTATTCCCTGGAGCATAGAAGAATGAGGGGAGATTTAATAGAGGTATATAAAATTATGAAGGGTATAGATAGAGTGAATGCAAGCAGGCTTTTTCCACTGAGGCAAGGGGAGAAAAAAACCAGAGGACATGGGTTAAGGATGAGGGGAGAAAAGTTTAAAGGGAACATTGGGGGGGGGCTTCTTCACACAGAGAATGGTGGGAGTATGGAATGAGCTGTCAGACGAGGTGGTAAATGCGGGTTCTTTTTTAACATTTAAGAATAAATTGGACAGATACATGGATGGGAGGTGTATGGAGGGATATGGTCCGTGTGCAGGTCAGTGGGACTAGGCAGAAAATGGTTCGGCAAAGCCAAGAAGGGCCAAAAGGCCTGTTTCTGTGCTGTAGTTTCTATGATTTCTATGGTTTCCTTGTGCAGAACACCCTGCAGGTTAACTTGCAGGTTGAGTTGGTGGTGAAGAAGGCAGATATAATGTTAATATTTATTTCAAGTGGTCCTGAATACAAGGGCAGGGATGTAATGCTGAGGCTTTATAAGGCACTGGTGAAGCCTCACCTTTTCATGTCTGAAAATGTCCACAGTCCATAAACACAGAACCACGATACCATCCTATTAAAATCACTGACATTCATCGAAAGAGAGGGAAACCACACAAGGCAGACAGGCCTACCCACCTGTCACAGTGATAGGCTGCTCACACACTCCTTCTCCAACAGCGACCAAAAGAAAGGCAATCGGCACTGAACTCTCACTCGCAAACCGCATTCGCCTCGACGTCTGAATCTTCCTCGGCGACTAATGGATGCTTTATCTGGTGAAATGAAAGTCAAACATTGGCTCATGCCCTGTCTTGAAGTTTCTCATTGAGGCAATCCAAGTACGTGCTCGCTTCCCGCAATCTTCTCAGAGAAAGCAAAATGGTGGATCACTCAGATGATCTCCGAGCTGCAAATCGTGGGCTAAGGTGAAAAACGGATGTAAAAGAAGTAAAAAGGACATTTTTGTGAGCCATCTGAAAGGTGTCGACCAAAAGAGCATTATACACTGGTGCCATATAAGTCAATTAGTCCGACCTCAGTGGTCGGCAAGATTGTTGAGTCAAATATTAAGGATAAGCTCTGATGTTACTTGGAGGCACATGATAAAGTAGGCCATCATCAGCATGGTTTCCTCAAGGGAAAATCTTGCATGACAAATCTGTTGAAATTATTTGAAAAAATGACGAGCAGGACAGACAAAGGAGAATCATTGGATGTTGTGTACTGGGATTTACAGAAGACCTTTGACAAGGTGCCATATATGAGGCTGCATAATAAGCTACAGGCCCGTGGTATTACAGGAAAGATTTTAGCGTGGATAAAGCAGTGGCTGATTGGCAGGAGGCAAAGAGTGGGAATAAAGGGAACCTTTTCTGACTGGCTGACAGTGACTAGTGGTGTTTCACAGTGGTCTGTATTGGGACTGATTTTTTTTCACGTTATATGCCAATGATTTGGATGATGGAATTTATGGCTTTGTTCCAAAGTTTGCAGATGATATGAAGATAGGTGGAGGAGCAGGTAGTTTTGAGGAGGTAGAGGCTACATAAGGACTTAGACAGATTAGAGAATGGGCAAAGAAATGGCTGATGAAATACAGTATTGGGAGTTGTATGGTCACACACTTTGGTAGAAGAAATGAAAGGGTTGACTACTTTCTAAATGGAGAGAAAATGCAAAAAACTGAGGCACAAAAATGCAAAGGGACTGCTCAAAAAAGCCATCCCATAGGCACTCTAGAGATTACCCCTCCTGGAATATATCACCAACCTAATTTTCACAATCTATCTGCATATTGAAATCCCCCATGACGATTGTAACATTGAAATTTTGAGACTTTACAAAGCACTGATGAGGCCTCACTTGGAGTATTGTGAGCAGTTTTGGAGGAGCAACACCTCATGTTGCAACCAGGTAGCCTCCAACCTGATGGCATGAACATTGATTTCTCCTTCCAGTAATTTTTCACCCCCCTCCCCCGTTCTATTCCCCACTCTGGCCTCTTCTCCTCACCTGCCAATCATCTCCCCCTGGTGTCCCTCCTTATTTCCTTTCTCCCACAGTCCACTCGCCTGTCCTATCAGATTCTTTCTTCTCTAGCCCACACACCTGGCTTCATGTATCACGTTCCAGCTATCCTCCTTCTCCTCCCTCCACCTTTTTATTCTGACATCTTTCCCCTTCTTTCCATCCTGATGATGAGTTTCGGCCCAAAACATTGATTTCCACAGATGCTGCCTGATCTGCTGAGTTTCTCCAGTATGTTGTGTGTTTTCCAGCATCTCCAGAACATTGTGTGTTTAGAATATTGAAAGCCCTAGATAGAGTTGATGAGGAGAGGATTTTAATAGTGGGGGAGTCTAGGACCAGAGGGTGCAGCCTCAGAGTAGAAGGTCTGCCCTTTAGAACGGATGTGAGGAGGCATTTCTTTAACCAGAAGGTGGTAGCCATGGAGACGAAGTTATTGGGTATATTTAAAGCAGAGGTTGAAAGGTTCTTGATTGATAAGGCTATCAAAGGTTAAGGGGAGAAGGCAGGATGATAGGATTGAGAAGGAAAATAAATCCACCACGATCAATGTTGGAACAGACTTGATGAGCAGAATGGCCTAATTCTGCTCTTATGTCATATGGTCTTGGGATTCTGGGAATGAAAAGGTTAACATATAAGGAGCGTTTGATGGCTCTGGTCCTGTACTCGCTGGAGTTTAGAAGAATGAAGGGGTATCTCATTGAAGCCTATCAAATATTGAAAGACATAGATTGAGTGGATGTGGAGAGGATGTTTCCTATAGTGATACCTGTGGGCACAGCCTCAAAATAGAAGTGTGATGCCAAGCAAAGCTATCGGATGATTGATGCTAATGAGAGAGATAAGAAAGACAATGGAGAAACATTCAAAATGCTAATAAGAGAGAAGAGAGGGATCATCAGAAAAGAAACACAATTCAGAATATTGACAGACCGGTTGATTTGAACCTGAACTGTTTGAAGTTTGATGGACAGATGATACCCCAGCAGAGGGATAAAAAGAGCAGGTTTGCTAAGGCACGCAACACACCACAAGACCACGAGACCCTGGAAAGAGCAGTGTACCCCGACAAGTGGTGGGAGTTTGGAGGTCCGGTTCACGGGAACCAACCAGAGGCTCACAGGGTGTAAAGGTATGATCGGTGGGAACCTGGGGTGTGTGTCCACCCTTGCCTGGGTGCCGGGTTCACCGCGGAAGAACGATTGTATCCGGAACGGAGGGGTCACAGTCAGTGACCACAGCGGGGATTAGAAGACATGAAAGCGACTGCCCGAAACCAACTGCGAAGACATCAAAGGTCTGCCTGAACCAAACTGCATCTCTCTCTCTCTCCAACGGTACAACAACAGCGATTACTGCGAACTGCACTAAACTGAACTGAACTCTGCTTCACTTTAGACTGATCATTTTACCCCAGACTGCGATAGAGCTTGGTTGATTCCTATTACCCTATTTCTGTGTATATGTGTGTATTATCATTGCTAACCTGTTACATTGATACCTTTACGATTAGAGTACTGTATTACTTATGTCTTTAATAAAACTTTATTAGTTCCTAGTAATCCAGACTCCAACAAGCGTTCTATTTCTGCTAGTTTGGCAACCCAGTTACGGGGTATGTAACATAAATGGGGATCTCGTCCGGGATTTTGAATGCCAAAATTGGGACTGGGTAAATTGATTGGGTTAAAATTCCCGAAAGAAAGAAAGGGCAAACAGCAGAAATGGAGATTAAGGAATTTCTAAAGGCGCCAACCTTGGAGGCATTAGAGGATGCCAGGAAATCAGAATTGGCAACTGTTGCCAAACGGTTGAATCTTTTTAAGGGAAGCTGACAATGAGGAGAGTGGAGATGCACAGAGCTATCGTTGAGCATTATGTATCTAAAGGTGTGTTTCCCCAAGGGGAGCTGGAGGTGGTATCTATGAGCAAACCTGGTGGAGAAGCAGTGCAGCTGCAGATGGAAAAATTGAGACTCGAGCACGAGTTCCAAATAAAGCAGTTAGAACGGGAAGAGAGAGTACAGCAGTTGGAACGAGAAGAGAGAGACAAGCAGTTAGAACGGGAAGAGAGAGAGAAGCAGAAGGAAAGGGAGTTTGAGCTGGAGAAGTTAAGGATGATGCTAGAGAGGGGCCAAATGCCAAACCAAGGTGGAGGGTTCAGGGTGACCCAGGAGGTTAGGCTGGTTCCCCCATTTGAGGAGGCCAATGTTGATCGGTACTTTCTACATTTTGAAAAAGTTGCTGCAAGTCAGAACTGGCTGAGGGATAAGTGGGCTGTTTTGCTTCAGAGCGTACTTAAGGGGAAGGCTCAGCAAGCTTACTTGGCATTGTCCGCAGAAGATGCCCAGAGGTATGATGTGGTGAAAGAGGCTATACTCAGGATTTATGAGTTGGTCCCGGAGGCATACCGGCAAAGGTTCCGGAATGTGAGGAAGCAGTGGGGCCGCACGTATTTAGGGTTTGCCCGTGAGATACAGATGTATTGTGAGCGTTGGTGCGCCTCAAAAGGGGTCAATGGGGATTATGACAGACTTCTACAGCTAATACTGATTGAGCAATTTAAAGGTTGTGTCCCTGAAGGTATGAGGCCCTATCTAGATGAGAAAGAGGCAGAAACCTTAGCCACAACTGCTAAGTTAGCGGATGAGTATGCGTTAACACACAAAGCAAAATTTACCCCGAGTAAAAGCTATCAGAAGGGTAGTTGAGAGGGCGGAGAAAGTCCGCCGGAAAAGCCAGGAAGTAAGTCGGGGACTAGTGAGAAGGATAAGGAAGACAGGAAGCAGTTTGGTAGGAAGTCTCCTGGGGTCGTATGCTATAATTGTGGGAAAGCCGGTCACATTGCGTCCAGGTGTTTTGCCCCAAAGAAGGAGGCGGGGAAAGGAAAAACGACGACTCTGACTGGCTGTATTGAGCCGGCAAACAAACCGCTAGGGGAGAAGAGGTCTGATAGAGTTCAGGAAGGGCGCGAGAAGTTTATTTCAGCCGGATTGATGTCGGTAAAGGAGGGGTCAACCCCAGTTCCAGTACGGATCTGGAGACACTGGGGCTTGTCAGTCATTGATCTTAAGGAGGGTGTTAGACTTTAGTCCAGAGACCGAGACTGGGGAGGTCAGGGTGATAAAAGGCATTGGGAAACGGACTGAAGCAGTACCTTTGCAGCAGATACACCTAAAAAGTGACTTGGTCTCTGGACCGGTCACGATAGGGGTGAGGCCCAAATTACCGATGGAAGACATGGAGGTCTTACTCGGTAATGACCTTGCAGGCGGAGATGTGTACCCAGCAGTAAAGCTGACGAGCAAGCCTGCCAGGACTGAGGACCCGCTCATGAACTCACAGGTTTATCCCGTTTGCACAGCCACTCGGCGCATGTCCAGAAAGGCTGCCAAAGAGAATGTAGATTTAGCTGACAACACACATCAAATTTGCTGGTGAACTCAGCAGGCCAGGCAGCATCTGTAGGAAAAGGTGCAGTCGACGTTTCAGGCCGGGACCCTTCATCAGAACGTCCTGATGAAGGGTCTCGGCCTGAAACGTCGACTGCACCTCTTCCTACAGATGCTGCCTGGCCTGCTGCGTTGACCAGCAACTTTGATGTGTGTTGCTTGAATTTCCAGCATCTGCAGAATTCCTGTTGTTTTTGTAGATTTAGCTGAGATGTTTTTACCAGCCTTGTACCAGGAGGGGTTAGAAAGTGAGAAGAAGGAGCATAGTGGAGTGGAAGGAAGTGAGGTAGTTGAAGTAGATATCATTAGCGAGGAACGAATTTATACAGGCACAGGAACAAGACAAGGAGCTGATGGTTTTGACGGAGACAGCTCTCTCCGAAGCAGAAATAAAAGGGGAACCAGTGGGCTATTATGTGAAGGAGGGAGTACTAATGAGGAAGTGGAGACCAAATACCGTGCCCGCAGATGAGGAATGGGGGGTGGTACACCAGGTGATAGTGCTGAAAATTTATAGGGACGAGATTTTTAACCTGGCCCACAAGATACCCCTCAGTGGACATTTTGGAGTGAGGAAAACAGTTGATAGAATTATGAAAGAGTTTTACTGGCCGAACATGAGGAAGGATATTATTGAATATTGTAGGTGATGTCATTTATGTCAGGTGGTAGGAAAGCCAAATCAGGTCCTGCCAAAAGCGCCCCTTCGATTGATACCCGCTTTCGGGGAACCTTTTTCCCGAATAATTGTGGATTTTGTCAGTCCCCTGTCCAGAACTGCGAGTGGGCGAGAGCATGTGATGACTATGATGTGCGCCGCCACCAGGTTTCCGGAGGCTGTGCCCCTGGCAAGCGTCAAGGCTCCCGCAGTGGTAAAGGCACTTGTGAAATTGTTCACTATGGTGGGGCTGCCCAAGGAAATCCAGTCAGATCAGGGGAGTGTCTTCACATCTCACACATTCCCACAGATGTTGGATGAGATGGGAGCAAAGCAGATTTTGGCTTCCGCGTACCACCCAGAGTCCCAAGGGGCATTGGAAAGATTCCACGCAACATTAAAGACCATGATTAAAATTTATTGTCAAGAGAACGCTCGGGACTGGGATGATGCCTTGCCTCTTCTGCTATTTGCTGTAAGGGACACGGTTTGGGAGTCATTGGGGTTCAGCCCATTCGAGCTTGTTTTCGGTCATCGGCCTAGAGGACCCCTGACCTTACTGAAAGAGCAATGGTCCAGTCCGGCAGTACAAGTCAATGTAATTGACTATGTTTTAAAATTTCGTGAGAGGCTTAAAAGGATCTGTGACCTTGCCAAAGAAAATCTACAACACTCCCAAACTAAAATGAAACAGTGGTATGATAGACGTGCCCACGAACAAGTGTTTCAAGTGGGTGATCGGGTCTTAGTTCTGTTTCCAGTGGTAACCAACCCCCTCCAGGCGAGATTCCACGGTCCGTACATGGTGATTAAAAAGGTAGACTCTTTGAATTATGTTATCGAGACGCCGGACAGGCGTAAGCCAACACAATTAGTACACATTAATACGTTAAAAGCTTACCACGATCAGAAAGCAGATCTAGTTGGTGTTATCACGAAAATTAATGAGGCTGGGGTGCCAAATGATAAGGGGAAGACCCATTTTGAAAAGATAAATATGGTGCTGACCAGATTGGAGAACTCTGTTGTTTTGGCCAACTTTGCTGATAAGGTCTCTCACTTAACCCCCAACAGAGTGAGCCGCTGATAAAGCTAATTAACCGGCATGCCGATGTGTGTCTGGATGTCCCGAGGCGATGCAGAGGGATGGTACATGATGTTGTTGTCACATCAGATCCGCCTATTAAGCAACACCCCTATAGGATGAACTTGGAAAAGGGCAAGCTAGTGGAGAAAGAAATTGAATACATGCTAGTCACAGATATTATTAGGCCATCCAAATCGGAATGGGCGTCTCCCTGTGTGGCTGTCCCGAAAGTCGATGGGAGCATACAATTCTGTACAGATTACAGAAAAGTGAACACCATCACAAAAACTGATGCTTACCCCATCCCAAGGGTAGACGATTGCATTGATAAAGTGGGGAGAGCTAAGTACATCACAAAGATCGTTTTGCTAAAAGGGTACTGGTGCGTTCCTTTAACCGACCGGGCTAGAGAAATCTCAGCATTTGTCACTCCATCTGAGTTATACGAGTATAATGTTTTACCCTTGGCATGAAAAACGCCCCAGGGACCTTCCAAAGGATGATTAATTCAGCGATAAAAGGGTTAAAGAACGCAGAAGCGTATATTGATGATTTAGTGGTCTGGAGTGACACGTGGGAGGAGCACATTGTGGCAGTAGAGGAACTGTTTAAATGGCTGTCTGAAGCCAACCTGACAGTGAACCTCGCAAAAAGTGAATTCGGCCACGTGAAGGTCACTTATCTAGGATTTGTGGTAGGACAGGGGCAGCTGGCATCGATGCAGGTTAAGGTGCAGGCTATCTCTGAAGTTCCCATCCCAACGGACAAGACAGCCCTGAGAAGGTTCTTGGGGATGGTGGGGTACTATCGGAAGTTTTGCAAAAACTTTGCGGATATTACCCTCCCTCTTACTAAGCTCTTGCCGAAGAATGCGAAGTTTGTGTGGGACGACCTTTGTCAACAAGCCTTTGAGAGTTTGAAGGCGATTCTGTGTCACCACCCTGTATTGAATGCGCCTGACTTTTCTAAACCCTTCTCCCTAGCAACAGATGCTCGCGACGAAGCTGCCGGGACGGTGCTGTTACAGACAGACAAAGAGGAGATTGACCACCCAGTGGCTTATTTTTCTAAGAAGTTTAATGTCCATCAGAGAAATTATTCCACTGTGGAGAAGGAATTACTGGCAATCATAATAGCATTGCAACATTTTGAGGTTTATATTTGTCCGGCACAGAAACCACTGATAATTTACACTGATCACAATCCATTAGTGTTTTTGGCCACTATGAAGGATAAAAACAAATGGTTACTAAGTTGGAGCCTGGTCTTACAGGAATTTGATATTAAAATAAAACATATAAAAGGAACGGACAATGTGATTGCTGACTGTCTGTCAAGGTGTTAAAACTTAAAGTTCTCTGTATTAGCCGAATAGCTGATGACTACCTGTATATTAGTGTGTATCTAATAATGTGCATTCATGCCCATAATTTTTACCCTGGTAAAAATCCTTTTAAGGGTGGGGGTGTGACGCCAAGCAAAGATATCAGACGATTGATGCTAATGAGAGAGATAAGAAAGATAATGGAGAAACATTCAAATTGCTAATAAGAGAGAAGAGAGGGATTAACAGAAAAGAAACACAATTCAGAATATTGACAGACCGGTTGCTTTGAACCTGAACTGTTTGAAGTTTGATGGACAGGTGATACCCCAGCAGAGGGATAAAAAGAGCAGGTTTGCTAAGGCACGCAACACACCACAAGACCACGAGACCCTGGAAAGAGCAGTGTACCCTCACAAGTGGTGGGAGTTTGGAGGTCCGGTTCACGGGAACCGACCAGAGGCTCACAGGGTGTAAAGGTACGATCGGTAGGAACCTGGGGTGTGTGTCCGTCCTTGCCTGGGTGCCGGGTTCACCACGGAAGAACGATTGTATCTGGAACGGAGGGGTCACAGTCAGTGACCACAGCGGGGGTTAGAAGACATAAAAGGGTCTGCCCGAGACCAACTGCGAAGAAATCAAAGGTCTGCCTGAACCAAACTGCATCTCTCTCTCTCTCCAACGGTACAACAACAGCTATTACTGCGAACTGCACTAAACTGAACCGAGCTCTGCAAGACTGATCATTTTACCCTAGACTGCGATAGAGCTTGGTTGATTCCTATTACCCTATTTCTGTGTATATGTGTGTATTATCATTGCTAACCTGTTACATTGATACCCTTACGATTAGAGTACTGTATTACTTACGTCTTTAATAAAAACTTTATTAGTTCCTAGTAATCCAGACTCCAACGAGCGTTCCATTTCTGCTGGTTTGGCAACCCAGTTACTGGGTACGTAACAGAAGTTATCCTAGAAGCAGTGTATCACCCCTGACCCCATTACAACCTGAATCCCAGATACAGTGTGTCTCTTCTGACCCCATTACACCCTGAATCCCAGATACAGTGTACAACCCCTATCACATTACATTTTGAATCACAAAAACAGTGTATCACCCCTGACCCCCATTACACCCTGAATCCCACAAACAGTGTGTCATCCTGACCCCATTAAAGTCTGAATCCCAGAAATAGTGTGCAATGCTGATCCCATTACGCCCTGAATCGCAGAAACAATGTGTCACCTTTCACCCCATTACACCCTGACTCTCAGAAACAGTGTGTCACCCCTGACCCCATTGCACCCTGAATCCCGGAAACAGTGTGTAACACTGATCCCATTACACTCTGAATTCCAGAAACAGTGTGCTACCACCCTGACTGCATTACAGCCTGAATCCCAGAAACAATGAGTCACCTCTGACCCCATTCCAGCCTGAAACCCGGAATCAGTGTGTCACCTCTGACCCCATTACACGCCGAATCCCGGAATCAGTGTGCCACCCCTGACTGCATTACAGCCTGAAAACTGAAAACATTGTGATATCTCTGGCCTCTTTCCAGTCTGAGAACTTTCACTAGTGTGCTATACCTTACATCAAGACACCAAGATGAAGACCATTGTGTCAGTACACCGACAGACCAGTGTGCTATTATCTCAATACACTCTGAAACGGAGAACAGTGAGCCATCCTTTCTGTCATTAAACCAAGAGTAACAAGTGTGAACTCCCTTATGTCATACCGTCTGACCAGTGTACTATCCCTTACGTCATTACACAGAGACTACGACAGTGTGCTATCCATACGTCACTATAAGACCATAAGACATAGGAGCAGAATCAGGCCATTTGGCCCATCCAGTCTGCTTCGCCATTCAATCATGGCTGATCCTTTTTCCCCCTCCTGAGCCCCATTATCTCACCTTCTCTCTGTAGATGCCATGTCCAATCAGGAACCTATCAAGCTCTGCCTTAAATATACCCAATGACCTGGCCTCCACAGCTGTCTGTGATAACAAATTCCACAAATTCACCACCCTCTGGCTAAAGCAATTTCTCTGCATCTCTGTTTTAAGTGGACACCGCTCTATCCTGAGGCTGTGCCCTCTTGTCCTAGACTCCCCCACCATGGGAAACATCTTTTCCACATCTTCTCTGTCCAGGCCTTTCAACATTCGAAAGGTTTCAATGACATCCCCACTCATCCTTTTGAATTCCAGTGAGTACAGACCCAGAGCCAAAAAACGTTCCTCGTATGATAACCCTTTCATTCCTGGAATCATCCTTGTGAACCTCCTTTGAACCCTCTCCAATGCCAGCACATATTTTCTTAGATGAGCAGCCCAAATCTGTTCCTAATACTCAAGCTGAGGCCTCAGCATCACATCCCTGCTCTTGTATTCTAGATCTCTTGAAATGAATGCTAGCATTGCATTTGCCTTCCTCACCACTGACTTAACCTGCAGGTTAACCTTCAGGGCGTTCTACACAAGGACTCCCAAGTCACTTTGCATCTCAAAGTTTTGGATTTTCTCCTCATTTTGAAAATAGTCTGCACATGTATTTCTACTAACAAAGTGCATGACCATGCATTTTCCAATAGTGTATTTCATTTGTCACTTCCTTAGACATTCTCCTAATATGTCTAAGTCCTGCTGCATCCTATCTGTTTCCTCAACACCATCTGCCCCTCCACCAATCTTTGTATCATCTGCAAACTTGGCCATAAAGCCATTTATTCCATCATCTAAATCATCTATATACAGCATAAAAAGAAGTGGTCCCAACACCGACCCCTGTGGAACACCACTAGTCACTGGCAGCCAACCAGAAAAGGATCCTTTTATTCCCACTCACTGCCTCCTACGAATCATCGAATGTTCTAACCATGTTAGTAACTTTGCAATAACACCATGGGCTCTTAACTTGGTAAGCAGCCTTATCTGTGGCACCTTGTCAAAGGCTTTCTGAAAGTCCAAATATCCCCTTTATCTATCCTACTTGTAATCTCCTCAAAGAATTTATATATATATAGAATAGTACAGCACATTACAGGCCCTTCGGCCCACAGTGTTGTGCCGACCCTCAAACCCTGCCTCCCATATAAGCCCCCACCTTAAATTCCTCCATATACCTGTCTAGTAGTCTCTTAAACTACATGAGTGTATCTGCCTTCACCACTGACTCGGGTAGTGCATTCCACGCACCAACCACTCTCTGAGTGAAAAACCTTCCTCTAATATCCCCCTTGAACTTCCCATCCCTTACCTTAAAGCCATCTCCTCTTGTATTGAGCAGTGGTGCCCTGGGGAAGAGGCGCTGGCTATCCATTCTATCTATTCCTCTTATTATCTTGTACACCTCTATCATGTCTCCTCTCATCCTCCTTCTTTCCAAAGAGTAAAGCCCTAGCTCCCTACAGGTTTCAACAGATTTCAATAGGTTCATCAGGCAGGATTTTTCCTGAAGGAAACCATGCTGACTTTGTACTATCTTGTCCTGTGTCACCAAGTACTCCATCACCTCATCCTTAACAATTGACTCTAACATCTTCCCAACCACTGAGGTCAGGCTAACTGGTCTATAATTTCATTTCTGCTGCCTTCCTCCTTTCTGAAGGAGTGGAGTGATATTTTCAATCTTACAGTCCTTGGCATCATTCCAGAGTCCAATGATTTTTGAAAGATCATTGCCAATGCCCTACAATCTCTAATACTACTTCTTTCAAAACCCTAGGGTGAAGTTCATCTGGTCGGAGTGACTTATATACCCTTTGGTCTTTCTGCTTTTTGAGCAGCTTCTCCCTTGTAATAGTAACTGCACCCACTTCTCTTCCTCACACCCTTCAACATCTGGCACACTGATAGTGTCTTCCACAGTGAAGACTGATGTAAAATACTCACTTAGTTCATCTGCCATCTCCTTGCCCCCATTATTATTTCTCCTGCCTAATTTTCTAGGAGTCCTATATCCACTCATCTCTTTTATTTTTTACATGCTTGAAAAACGTTTCACTGTCCATCCTGTTATTGTTTGCTAGCTTGCTTTCATATTTCATCTCTTCCCTTCTAATGATGCTTTTAGTTACTCTCTGTAGGTTTTTAAAAGCTTCCCAATCCTCTATCTTCCCACTAATTTTTGCTTTGTAGTATGCCCTCTTTTGTCTTTACATTAGATGAATGTGCGAACCCTTACATCATTACAGCTTGAGACAGTGATTAGTGTGCTATGTGTTATGTTACTAAACGGAGACTGACACCAGTGTCACACATCAAAGTTGCTGGTGAACACAGCAGGCCAGGCAGCATCTCCAGGAGGAGGCACAGTCGACGTTTCAGGCCGAGACCCTTCGTCAGGACTAACTGAAGGAAGAGTTAGTAAGAGATTTGAAAGTGGGAGGGGGAGGGGGAGATCCAAAATGACAGGAGGGGGAGGGATGGAGCCAAGCGCTGGACAGGTGATTGGCAAAGGGGATATGAGAGGATCATGGGACAGGAGGCCCAGGAAGAAGGAAAAGGCGGGGGGAGAACCCAGAGGATGGGCAAGGAGTATAGTCAGAGGGACAGAGGGAGTAAAAGGAGAGAGAGAGAAAGAATGTGTGTATAAAAATAAATAACATTTGGGATACGAGGGAGGGGTGGGGTATTAGCAGAAGTTAGAGAAGTCAATGTTCATGCCATCAGGTTGGAGGCTACCCAGATGGAATATAAGGTGTTGTTCCTCCAACCTGAGTGTGGCTTCATCTTTACAGTAGAGGAGGCCGTGGGTAACCAGTGTGCCATTTCTTACACATTACACCCTGAGACTGAGACAGTGTGCAATCCAGTAAGTCATTACACTGAGACTGAGAGGAATGTGTTAACCCTTACCTCATTACACTCTGAGACTGATCAGTGTGCTATGCATTACGTCACTACACCAAGACTGAAACCAGTGTGCCATCCCTTACGTTATTATGCCCTGAGAGAGTCAGTGTGCTTTCCCTTATGTCATTACACCGTGAGACGGAGACCCCTGTTACCTCGTTACAATGACACTGAGACAGTATGCCATCCCTCATGTCATTACACTGAGACTGAAAACAGCGTGCTAATGTTATTACACCCTGAGACTTAAGACTCCTGTGCTATCCCGTACCTCATCACCCTGAGACTGAGACCAGTGCGCTAAACCTTGCGCCATTACACCCCGAGACTGAGACCAGTTTACAAATCCTAACATCATTACAATGACACTGAGACCAGTGATCTATCCCTTATGTCATTACAACCTGAGGTGAGGTGTGAAAAAGAGGTGTGTTTGCTGTTTCTTATGTCATTATGCCCTGAAACTGAGACCGGTGACCTATCCCTTTCGTCATTATAAGGAGACTGTGACCAGTGTGCTATCCCTTCCTCATGACACCAAGACTGTGACCAGTGTGCTATCCCTTCCGACATTACAACCTGAGATTGAGAGCAGTGTGCTATCCCTTATGTCATTACACCAGGACTGAGACCAGTGTGTTATCCCTCCCGAAATTGCGTGTCAGAGGTCTGTTAGTGTCAGGGAGCAGGAGTGAGTGCCATTGCTATTACAAAGGAAAAAGTGCTAGGCAAACTCCTGCGGATAACTTAATGTGGATAAGTCACCTGGGCCAGATGGACTACATCTCAGAGTCCTGAGAGAGGTTGCTGAAGAGATAATGAATGCATTGGTTATGATTCTTCAAGAATTATTGATTCTGGCATGGTCCCGGAGGACTGGAAGATTGCAAATATCACTCCACTCTTTAAGAAGGGAGGAAGGCAAAAGAAAGGAAATTATAGGTTAACCTCAGTGGTGGGGAAGTGTTGGAGTCTATTACTAGGCATGAGGTTTCGGGGTACTTGGAGACTAATGATAAAATAAGTCAAAGTCAGCATGGTTTCTGTAAAGGGAAATCATGCCTGACAAATCTATTAGAATTCTATGAGGAAGTAACAAGCTGGGTGGACAAAGGAGAGACAATGGATGTTATTTACTTGGATTTTCAGAAGGCGTTTGACAAGGTGCCACACATGAGGCTGCTTAACAAGGTAAAATCCTATGGTGTTACAGGAAAGATACTGGCATGGATAGCAGAATGGCTGACAGGCAGGAAGCAATGAGTGAGAATAAAGGGGGCCTTTTCTAGTTGGCAGCCAGTGACCAGTATTGGGAATGCTACCTTTCACATTGTTTGTCAGTTAATTGGATTGTGGAATTCATGGCTTTGTGGCAAAAGGTGAGGAGGATACAAAGAGGTGTAGGTAGTGCTGAGGAAACAATGCGTTGGCTGCAGGACTTAGACAAATTGGAAGAATAGGCAAAAAGGTGGCAGATGGAATGCAGTGTTGTGAAATGTATGATAATGCATTTTGGTAATAGGAACAATAGTGTGGACTATTATCTAAATGAAGACAAGGTTCAAACATCAGAGGAGCAGAGGGACTTATGAGTCCTCGTGCACGACTCCCAGAAAGTTAGTTTCTAGGTTGCGTCTGTGGTAGAGAGGATGAATGCAATGTTGGCATTTATTTCAAGGGGACTAGAATATAAAAGCAAGGAGATAATGCTGAGCCTTTATAAGACACTAAGTCAGGGCGCATGGAGCATTGTCTATAGTTTTGGCTCCCATATCTCAGAAAGGATGTATTGTCATTGGAGAAAGTCCAGAGGAGGTTCATGAGGATAATTCTGGGGATGGAGGGGGCTAACATATGAAAAGCATTTGGCAGCTTTGGGCCTCTTCTCACTGACATTTAGAAGAATGCGGGGGGATCTCATTGAAACCTACTGAATATTGAAAGGACTAGATAGGGTGGATGTGGAGACGATGTTTCCTATGATGGGGGTGTCCAGAACTAGAGGGCACAGCCTCAAAATTGAGGGGTGACCCTTTAGAACAGAAGTGAGGAGCAATTTGTTTAGCCAGAAAGTAGTGAATCTGTGGAATGCTCTGCCACAGACTGCAGTGGAGGCAAATTCCGTGGGTATATTTAAGATGGAAGATGATCATTTCCTGATCGGTCAGGGCATCAAAGGATACGGCGAGAAGGCAGGTGTGTGGGGTTGAGTGGGATCTGGGATCAGCCATGATAATGGTGGAGCAGACTCGATGGGCTGAATGGCCTAATTCTGCTCCTATGTCTTATTATACCCTCAGGCTGAGACTATGCACTATCCCTTATCTCATTACTCCAAGACTGACACCAGTGGGCCATCCCTTACATCATTACACCCTGAGCAATCCAGTAAGTTATTACACTGAGACTGAGACGAATGTGTTAACCCTTACCTCATTACACTCTGAGACTGATAAGTGTGCTATGTATTACGTCACTACACCGAGAGTGAAACCAGTGTGCTATCCCTTACGTCATTACACCCTGAGCAATCCAGTAAGTCATTACACCGTGAGACTGAGACTCGTGCCCTATCCTTTATGTCATTACACCGAGACTGAGAACAGTGTAATATGCCTTATATCATTATACTGAGACTGAGATCAGTGTGTAATCCCTTACGACATTACACTGAGACCGAGACCAGTGTGCCAATCCCTTCCGTCAATGCAGCCTGAGACTGAAACCAGTGTTCGATGCCTTATGTCATTACACCCTGAGACAGGGAGCTGTGCGCAATCCCTTACGTCATTGCAATGACACTGACACCAGTGTGCTATTCCCCCCATGTCATTTCAACCTGGAACTGAGATCAGTGCGTTAACCTTTGATTTGTCAGGCAATATTTTCCCTTGTTGAAACTATGTTAACTACAGCCTATTTTATCATGTGCCTCCAAGTACCCAAGACCTTATCCTTAATAATTGACTCTAATATCTTCCTAGCCACTGAGGTCAGACTAACTGGCCTATAGTTTCCTTTCTTTTGCCTCTTGTTTCTTACAGTGGAGTGACATTTGCAATTTTCCAATCTACTGGAACCATTTCAGAATCTCGTGATTCTTGAAAGATCATTACTAATGTCTCTACAAGGTCTTTAGCCACCTCTTTTGACTCTGGGGTGTACACCATCTGGTCCAGGTGACATATTTATCTTCAGACCTTTCAGCTTTCGAAGAACCTTCTCTCTAGTCATGGTAACTTCACACACTTCATGACCCCTGACACATGGAACTTCCACCATACAGCTAGTGTTCCAGAGTGAAGACTGATGCAAAATACTTACTCAGTTCATCCACCATTTCCTTGTCCCCTATTACTACCTCTCCAGCATCATTTTCCAGTGGGCTGATATTGACTCTTGCCCCTCTTTTACATTTTGTGTATCTGAAGAAAGCTACAGCCCAGTCCATCACAGGAAAAGCCTTCTCCACCTCTGAGTGCATTTAGAGGGAGCGCTGCCATAAGGAAACAGTAGCCTTGATGAAGGCGTCCCACCGTTCACGGCGTACCCTTTTCTCACTGCTGCCACTGGGAAAGAGGTACATCATACTTTTAACATCATAAACTAGCGCGTTGTTTGTTATGTCTCCCTGCTCACTGTGAAACGGAGGCACCCCTTTCTCCCTTATTAGGGAGAGGGAGAACCTGTGATATGTCAAATTACGGGTGAACGAGCAGTCTTTGGGGTAACTATAAGTGTGTCTTTGCTGTTGCTTTGCTCATGCTGGAGTGCTTGGTGGCGGGTGCTGGTTCTTTTCTCTACCACGGGGGAGGGGGGATCGTGCTTGCTGCCGCTTACATGCTGGAAGGAGGGGAGCTGGGGAGACTTTGGGGTTCTAACATTTAACTGTCATTCATTCTTTGTGACACTTCTCTGATTTTGTGGATGGTTGTGAAGAAAAAGCATTTCAGGATGTATATTGTCTACATTTCTCTGACATTAAATTGCACCCTTTGAAATGTTTAAAGATTTATGAGGATGTTGCTGGGACTTGAGGAACTGAGTTATGGAGAGAGGTTGGGTAGTTTGGGACTTTGTTCCTAGCAGCATAGTAAACTGAGGATTGATTTTATTGAGGTGATTAAAACCATGAGGGGTATAGACAGAGTAAATGCAGACATTCTTTTACCCCAGGGTTGGGCATTCAAGAGCAGAGGAAGCAGGCTTAAGGTAAGAGGGGAGAAATTTAATAGGGACCCAGTGGGCAACTTTTTCGACCCGGGGGTAGTCCATATATGAAATACGCTGCCAGAGGAAGCGGTTGAGTAGGTACATTAATAACATTTAAAATACACTTAGAAGGTACACAGAGAGAAGAGGTTTAGAGAATTTAGCTTGGTTGGGGCATCTTGGTTGGCATGTACCAGTTGGGCTGAAAGGCTTATTTCTGTGTCACAGAACTCTGTACAGCAGTGGTTCAAGGAGGTGAATCTTGAGGGGCAATTAGTGATGTGGAATAAACACCGGCAAGCTCCCTACCTTCCTGCAGGACAATTAGGTGTGTGTGAGAAATGCTGGCACAACTGTAGCTTCCGAAGAATGATCAGGGATGGGTGATAAATGCTGGTACGTCCCCATTTTCCCCTGAAAAACAATAATCTATTTCCCTTTCTGCCGTGCTGGGTGGTGGCAGGAAGGGAGATGATCCCCAACCCCTCTGACCCTAGACATCTCTCCCTCACCTCCGTCCACCCACAATTCCCTCCTTCTAGCTCAAGAAAGCAGCAGTGGCTCTGATAAGGTTTTTTTTCTCTCTCTGTTTCATCGGAAGGCCCAGTAGGGCAGTAGACCATGCCCCTCCTGCAGATAGAGGTCAGGGGCCAAGCCCAGGGGGGTAGACACCATGCCAACGCTGTTCCTGCCGAAGAGCCGCCTCTCGTAGTCAATCAGCTGACGCCAGAAGCCGAGGTTGGGGCGGATGATGGGGCGGCGGGAGTGGAGCCAGCGGTAGGCCTCGCGCAGGCTCTGCCCATGGTATTTCATCAGGTAGGCCAGGCAGAGGGTGGGGGAACGGCTAACGCCTGCTGCACAATGCACCAGGGTCCGTCCCCGCCGTCGGGACACCTGCCAGATCCGGTCTGCCACCAAGTCAAAGTAGAGGGAGAGGGGAGCGTGAGGCAGGTCCGGTAAGGGCACTTGTAAGTACTCAAGGCCTGGCCAGCGAGGGCCGTTCATCTCCAGCGTAGCGTTCACCACACAGGTGATGCCTCGGTTGCGAAGGGCCTGGCCATCTGAGGCCACAGTCCCGCCGCTCAGGAAGAGGGAGGGTGTGACCTGAGAAAGGGGAGACAGGGAGCTGGGGGGCGGGGAAAAGAGGGGCAGAGTGAGGGGTGGAGGACGGGAGGGATGTGGAGGAGGGGGCAGAGAGACAGAAGGGTGGCCCTGGGACTTAGGCAGGAGGAAGCTGAGGGGGCGCATTGCCATAGAGGCGTGTGTCATTGGAGCTGTGGGAGGGGGTGGAGGGAGGGAGAGAGGAGAGGGATGGGAGGCAATGGAGGGGTTAGATGGAGGGAGACAGGTGGAGAGAGAGGGAGATATAGGGGAAAGTGATGGAGTGGGAGGGGGACGGAGGGAGAAGATGGAGGGAGAAGTTGGGGGAAGAGAAAGGCAGGGAAGGGGTGAGACAGAGGGAAGGTGGGGATAGACAGAGCGATGGGGTAGAGGGTTGAGAAGGGAAAGATGGAGGAAAAGGAGAGAGAGAGTGGAAGTGAGAGACAGTAAGTGCGTGGGGGAAGAGTGAAAGAGGGGGAGGGTGCAGAGGTAGGGAGGGTGAATGGTCGGAAGGGGGGAGGGGTAGAAGGAGGGAGGGGGAAGGAGAGAGAACAGAAGGGGCAGGGAAGGTAGGCCGGAGAGGCGGTGATGGGGGAGTGGGAAAAGTGGAGAGAAAAAAGAGAGGGAGGAGTAAAAGGAAGGGAGGGTGGGTGTTGAGGGGATAGGGAAGGATGAGAGGGAGGTGGAGCAAGAGCAAGTGAGAGGGTGGGAAAGGGAGTGATAAGTGATGAGGAGGAGGGGGTAGAGAGGAGTGGGGAAGAAGACCGAGGGTGAGGGATTGGGAGAGAAAGGGAGGGGGAGGGGAGGGGGAGGGGAGGGGGAGGCAAGAGTAGTGGGTGAAGGGGTGGGAGAGAGAAAGATTAGAGGTAAAGCTTCAGTCGTTACTGACCCCTCAGTGCCTTCCAAACCAAACACATCTTGTGTTGTCTAACCTCCACTGTAACCCTGAGACCTCTGACCCTGTACGCCCACCCTCTGACTTCCCCTGACCAACATCCTGTTCATTTTGAGACCCCAACACCCCATGACCACCCCCTCTCAAACCTCTTTCTAACAGAATCTTAATCACCTCTATCACCACTCCCAGCAGCACATTCCAGGCACCCACCACTCTCTGTGTAAAGAGAAACTTGTCCCACACATCTCATTTAAACGTACCTCCTCTCATCTTAAATTAGACTTTTCTACTTTGGAGCATCTATTCTATCTAAACATCTTGTAACCTGATAAACTTCTGTCAGGTCTCCCCTCAGCTTTTGTTGTTTCAGAGAAAGCAGCCCAAGTTTGCCCAATCTCTGCTCATAGCTCATGCCCTCTAATCCAGGTAGCCTCCCGGTGAATCTCTTCTGCACCCTCTCCAAAGCCCCCACACCCTTCCTGCAATGGGGTGAGCAGAACTGAATGCGATACTCGAGATGCAGCCTGACTAGAGTTTTATAAAGGTGAAATGTAAGTACCTGACTCTTGAGCTCTGTCTTGACTAATAAAGGCAAGTATGCAATATGCCTTCTTTACTACCCTCTCAACCTGCGGCGGCCACTTTCAGGGCGGGTGATGTGTTAATGGAACAAGATGCCAGACGAAGATTAATTCACAAAATTGAAAAGACACTTAGATAGGTACATGGATAGGGGGCAAACGTGGGCAGAGAGGATCTTGGTTGGTATGGAGCAGATGGGCCAAAAGGTCTGTTTCTGTCTGTATAACTTGGTGACTTTCCAGTTTTAGCTGTGGGACTCACCCTCCTCCATCCAGTCAGAGTTTTGCCGTCCCCTCCACATCCTATTTGCATGTCTATATCTTACTCACTAAATCTGCATAACTTTCTCCCAAATTTTGCTTGCTGTAGGGGAAGGAATGGTGAGGGCTAGTAACTAGTAAATAGGAAAGTGGATTGTGTGAATGTGGTAATGGGGAGCCTCCATCAAAGTCTAGAAATAGAGACATTGAGTCAACAGTGATGACTCAAGGTTCATGAACATCAGTGTGCACCTATTGTAATAGAAAATTGGATTTACTGTTAACTATGTTAGGCTTGTGGATAATTATTTTATTCTGTAATTAATACTTAATATGTTACTTAATTAAATTATTCTGAAACCGTTGCTCTTGTGAAAAGTTAGTTTCACTGTTGATCAGTTTCTGCACAATCTCATAAACTGAGATGGTAAAAGCTGTACCCTAACAGTCACCTATTCACCAAATTGCCATGTCACCTCCAAAACTTTCCTGTAGCTATCCAACTTCTCAACAAAAGTCACTGAGGTGTAATACCCTAATTGTCCCTGCACAACATCCATTAAATGGTCTTTCCAGATCTCCATGTTCTGTTGATGTGTATATGTTGGCCTTTATTTAAGTTTGATTGTTAATATTTGTGCATGTGACCATTCTGCTAATTGTTGATTGTTCATGGATGTTTGCACTATTGTCATGTAGATGGCTGGTTGCTGTTGTGTTGGCTGTTATGGTATTGTCCTATGGTTTATGTTTGGAATCCAACCACCATCAATTCTGGTACATTTCACATACTGGCAAAAAAGTGATCCTGGTTCTGAAAATTCCAGTTCAGATAGATCAACTTTGACTGGTCTGCTGGTGTGATCCAGTGGATTTGAACACCAAGTCCATATGATCTTTTAGTTTGCTCCTACATCTACTACACGAAACAAGAGGAAATCTGCAGATTTCCTACACTGCACTACTCTACTACACTAAAGCCTGTTCAGTTCACATGTGGTAATAAGCCAGTTTACTCAATCTACCTCATTGTGGCCCTCGCAGCTTACTGTCTGCCTGCACTGCCTTCTCTGTAACTGTAACACTTTATTCTGCACTCGGTTATTGTTTGACTTTGTACCACCTCAATGTAATGAACTGATTTGTGTGGATGGTATATAAGACGTTACATGAGATAATAATGTCCAAGTGTCTCTTAGACATTGTTAATGTACCTCCCTCCACCACTTCCTCTGGCAACTTGTTTCGATACGGACCACCGACTGCGTGAAGAAGCTGCCTTTGATATCTCTGTTAAATCCCCCACCTCTGGTCTTAAACCTACTCCTCTGATATGCGGCAACCCCCCACCTCACTGGCGAAAAAGCCTGTGCGTTTTCACCCCGGTTGTTCTTCTGATTTAGGTCAACACCCGTCCCTCCTTCTCACCTGCTATCGAACACCTTCTGGACAGCAGGAGAGTTGTCTGATGTCCGGCTCTTGTTGTCTGACGAATCGGCCCAACTACACTTTCACACTGCGGAGCTGACACTGGGGCATTCTCGGGATAGGTGAAACAAACGCCCGTCTCCGTGGCAACCGCCGGGGGCGGGGTCACAACTCAAGCTCCATTCCCCAAAGCGCCAGAGCAGGAGGGGAGTATTCCGTGAGGGGATACTCTCCAGCTTTATCTTGGACTCCGGGAACAGAAACTTTACCCAAGCTCCGGGACAACTACAGAGGAGTTCGCAAAAGTTTTCTCCAATGGCTTTGTTAACAGTTATCCCGAAGCTTCGATAAACTTTTTACAGTTTTATATTCAATTACCCTGATGTTTGGGTAAACTTTTGACAACTTTGTGAGCAGTTATCCCGAAGTTTGAGTGAACATTTTATAATCTTGTGTAAACCCGGAATTTTAATAAGGAACACACATCAAAGTTGCTGGTGAACGCAGCAGGCCAGGCAGCATCTCTAGGAAGAGGTACAGTCGACGTTTCAGGCCGAGACCCTTCGTCAGGACTAACTGAAAGAAGAGCTAGTAAGAGATTTGAAAGTGGGAGGAGGAGGGGGAGATCCAAAATGATAGGAGAAGACAGGAGGAGGAGGAATGGAGCCAAGAGCTGGACAGGTGATTGGCAAAGGGGATATGAGAGGATCATGGGACAGGAGGCCCGGGGAGAAAGACAAGGGAGGGGGGAACCAGAGGATGGGCAAGGGGTATAGTCAGAGGGACAGAGGGAGAAAAAGGAGAGAAAGAATGTGTGTATATAAATAAATAATGGATGGGGTACAAGGGGGAGGTGGAAGTTGGAAAAGTCGATGTTCATGCCATCAGGTTGGAGGCTACCCAGATGGAATATAAGGTGTTGTTCCTCCAACCTGAGTGTGGCTTCATTTTTACAGTCGAGGAGGCCGTGGATAGATATCTCAGAATGGGAATGGGATGTGGAATTAAAATGTGTGGCCACTGGGAGATCCTGCTTTCTCTGGCGGACAGAGCGTAGGTGTTCAGCAAAGCGGTCTCCCAGTCTGCATCGGGTCTCGCCAATATATAAAAGGCCACATCGGGAGCACCAGACGCAGTATATCACCCCAGCCAACTCACAGGTGAAGTGTTGCCTCACCTGGAAGGACTGTCTGGGGCCCTGAATGGTGGTAAGGGAGGAAGTGTAAGGGCATGTGTAGCACTTGTTCCGCTTACAAGGATAAGTGCCAGGAGGGAGATCAGTGGGGAGGGATGGGGGAGATGAATGGACAAGGGAGTCGTGTAGGGAGCCTCTGGGTAGCCTCCAACCTGATGGCATGAACATCGACTTTTCTAACTTCCGTTAATGCCCCACCTCCCCCTCGTACCCTATCCATTATTTATTTATATACACACATTCTTTCTCTATCTCTCTCTCTCCTTTTTCTCCCTCTGTCCCTCTGACTATACCCCTTGCCCATCCTCTGGTTCTCCCCCGCTTGTCTTTCTCCCCAGGCCTCCTGTCCCATGATCCTCTCATATCCCTTTTGCCAATCACCTGTCCAGCTCTTGGTTCCATCCCTCCCACTCCTGTCTTCTCCTATCATTTTGGATCTCCCCCTCCCCCTCCCACTTTCAAATCTCTTACTAACTCTTCCTTCAGTTAGTCCTGATGAAGGGTCTTGGCCTGAAACGTCGACTGTACCTCTTCCTAGAGATGCTGCCTGGCCTGCTGCGTTCACCAGCAACTTTGATGTGTGTTGCTTGAATTTCCAGCATCTGCAGAATTCCTGTTGTTTGCGATTTTAATAAGGAGATCGGAAATGCAAATCAGTCTGCAGATTTCTGACTAAGGAGAAATACCTCCAGGCCATGCTGTTACTGGAATATTGTCAATGTAATGAGGACTCTGGAGCTTCTGCAAACAACACTGTAGCATGTAAATTGGGAAGGCAGAAGGAGATAGAGTCCTAATGCGGTCAAATGGGATTGGTATAGGTCAGAATCAGGTTTAATATTGCTGACGAATGTTGTGGAATTCGCTGTTTTGCAGCAGGGTACGATGAAAGACAATCATGCTGAGATACATCCGAGGATGCACTGGGACATATCATCAGTGATGTAACCCGCGGTCATCATGTGTTTATGGTCGTTCAACATTAAACACTCTCACCCAGGTGACCCAGCCAGGGTTGATCAGGCCCTGGCTTGAGTCCCAGTAGCATTGGTCCATGGGCTGCATCTCTTGATACATAACCATCTGGAGGCTCACTCAGTAGCCTTGGTGATGGTCCTGATGACTCTTCTTTGCATCCCCTGTAATGCTTAGGACAGAGTAGGTTCTACACATGAGCAGCCAGCAAAATATCCACCCCCGACCTCTATAGGCTCACATCATTCTCTCCACCTGACCCTGGCACTGCTCTACCAGCTCCTGGTATTTGGCTTTCTTACATTTAAACATCTCCTCAATCCGGTCTTCCCAACAAAATGTCAGTTCTATCATGACCACCTGCTTTGAGGTTTCTAACAGAATGACCATGTCAGGCATCACAGATGACAATGCACAAAGCACAAAATATACCATAAATTACAATAAGAAATATATTTTAAAAATAAATAAATAGTGCAAAAAGAGAGCAAAAATTATGGTAGTGTACATGGGTTCATTGTCCATTCAGAAATCTGATGGTGGAGAGGTGGCTGCTGATCCTAAAACATTGAGTGTGTGTCTTCAGGCTCCTGTGCCTCCTCCCTGATGGCATGAAGATATCTTTGAAGTTGGTGAGGCTCGTGCTCCAACATTGTTGGTGGAGCTGGCTGAGTTCATTTTCTGCAGCTTTTTCTGTCCTGTGCAGTTGCCCCTCCAGAGAATCAGAACCAGATTTATTATTAGATTAAAAAACGTGCAAAAACAGAAATACTGTATATTAAAAAAAGTGAGGTAGTGTCCAAAGATTCAATGTCCATTTGGGAATTGGATGGCAGAGGGGAAGAAGCTGTTCCTGAATCGCTGAGTGTGTGCCTTCAGGCTTCTGTATCTCCTACCTGAGGGTAACAGTGAGAAAAGGGCATGCCCTGGGTGCTGGAGGTTTTTAATTATGGACGCTGCCTTTCTGAGACACCGCTCCCTAAAGATGTCCGGGGTACTTTGTAGGCTAGTACCCAAGATGGAGCTGACTAGATTTACAACCTTAGTCCTGACGAAGGGTCTGAGCCTGAAACGTCGACTGTGCCTCTTCCTAGAGATGCTGCCTGGCCTGCTGCATTCACCAGCGACTTTGATGTGTGTTGTTTTACAACCTTCTGCAGCTTCTTTCGGTCCTGTGCAGTAGCCTCTCCATACCAGACAGTGATGCAGCCTCACACACAAAATGCTGGTGGTACGCAGCAGGCCAGGCAGCATCTATAGGAAGAAGTACAGTAGGAACCTCTACTGTAAAGATGAAGCTACACTCAGGTTATAGGAACAACACCTTATATTCCGTCTGGGTAGCCTTCAACCTGATGGCATGAACATTAATTACTCTAACTTCCGTTAATGTCCCTCCTCCCCTTCTTACCCCATCCCTTATCTATCTATCTATCTATTTATTTATTATTTTTCCCTTTTTTTTCTTCTCTCTTTTTTCTCTCTCTGTCCCTCTCACAATAACTCCTTGCCTGTTCTCCATCTTCCTCTGGTGCTCCCCTCCCCCTTTCTTTCTTCCCAGGCCTCCCGTCCCATGATCCTCTCCTTTCTCCAGCTCTGTATCCCTTTTGCCAATCAACTTTCTAGCTCTTAGCTTCATCCCTCCCCCTCCCGCCTTCTCCTATTATTTCGGATCTCCCCCTCCCCCTCCCACTTTCAAATCTCTTACTAACTCTTCCTTCAGTTAGTCCTGATGAAGGGTCTCGGCCTGAAACGTCAACTGTACTTCTTCCTATAGATGCTGCCTGGCCTGCTGCATTCACCAGCATTTTGTGTGTGTTGCTTGAATTTCCAGCATTTGCAGATTTCCTCGTGTTTGCGTAGTGATGCAGCCTGTCAGAATGCTCTCCACAATACAACTATAGAAGTTTTTGAGTATATTTGTTGACATGCCAAATCTCTTCAAACTCCTAATGAAGTATAGCTGCTGTCTTGCCTTCTTTATAACTACATCAATATGTTGGGACCAGGTTAGATCCTCAGAGATCTTGTCACCCAGGAACTTGAAACTGCTCACTCTCTCCACTTCTGATCCCTTTATGAGGATTGGTATGTGTTCCTTTGTCTTACCCTTCCTTCCATCTTACTGACGTTGAGTGCCAGATTGTTGCTGCGGCACCACTCCACTAGTTGGCATATCTCGCTCCTGTATGTCCTGTTGTCACCACCTGAGATTCTACCAACAATGGTTGTATCATCAGCAAATTTATAGATAGTATTTGAGCTATGCCTAGCCACACAGTCATGTGTATATATAGAATAGAGCAGTGGGCTAAGCACACACCCCTCAGATGTGCCAGAGTTGATAGTCAGTGAGGGGAATATGTTATCACCAATGTGCACAGATTGTGGTCTTCTGGTTAGGAAGTCGAGGATCCAATTGCAGAGGGAGGTACAGAGACCCAGGTTCTGCAACTTCTCAATCAGGATTGTGGGAATGATGGTATTAAATCGAAGCGCAGAATCAAATATTGCTGTGATGATTGTACACTCTCGTATCAATCGTTTGGCAACAATAAAGTAAAGTAAAGTAAATGCTGAGCTATAGTTCATGAACAGCATCCTGACGTAGGTATTTGTGTTGTCCGGGTGGTCTAAAGCTGTGAAGAGAGCCACTGAGATGGCATCTGCCGTTGACCTATTGTGGCATTAGGAAAATTGCAATGGGTCCAGGTCCCTGCTGAGGCAGGAGTTCAGTCTAGTCATGACCAACCTCTCAAAGCATTTCATCACTGTCGATGTGAGTGCTACCGGGTGATAGTCATTAAGGCAGCCCACATTATTCTTCTTAGGCACTGGTATAATCCATACCTGATTCCAATGCAGCCAGTTAGAATACTCTTCATGGTACATATGTAGAAACTTGCAAGAGTCGTTGCTGTATTACCAAGTCTCCATAAGACAATAAGCTAATAAGCTAATAGCAGAATCAGGCCATTTGGCCCATCGAGTCTCCTCTCCCAATTCATCATGGCTGATACATTTTTCCTCTCAGCCACAATCTCCTGCCTTCCACCTGTATCCCTAAAGGTATGCCTTAAGAATCTATCAATCTTTGCCTTAAATATACATAAAAATTTGGCATCCAGAGCTGCCTATGGAAAGAATTCCACAGATTTATCACTCTCTGGCTGAAGAAATGCCTCCTCATCGTTCTAAAAGGACGTCCCTCTAGTCTGAGGCAGTGTCCTCTGGTCTTAGACTTCCCTACCAGAGGAAACTTCCTCTCCACATCCACTCTACTTTCATCATCTGATTGGTTTCAATTAGCTCACCCTTTATTCTTCTGAATTACAGTGAATACAGGTACAGAGCTATTGAATGCTCTTCATATGACAAGCTGCCTTCTCAAACTTTTGATAAAATATAACAACTGTCGTGCCTTCTTCATTAGACCCAGGATAGATCCTCAGTGATGTTGCCCAGCTAACATCAGAATGGGCGGAAGGGTAAGCAGAAGAGCTTGTTTCTGTGCTGTACAGCTCTTTCCTATGAGCCTATCAGTGAGGGGTTTAGGATAAGTGGTCAACCATCTACAGAAAGATGGGAAGGAATTTCCTCATGCAGGCTAGTAGTACAACTCATTATTGCTACCAGCGGGGAGGAGGTACAGGAGCCTGAAGACATACAGTAATGTTTTAGGAACAATTTATTCTCTTGCTCCATCAGATTTCTGAATTGTCCATGTACCCATGAACACAATCTCACTAGTTTTGCTCTCATTTTGTATTATTTAATATTCCTTCTTGTAATATATAGCATATTTTATGTACAGGTATTGTACTGTATCACTGTCACAAAACAACAAGTTTCACAGCATGTGTCAGTGATAATACACCGCATTTCTGATTCTGAAACAGAGATCAATTATTTTTGAGTTCAGGGAACTCATGTGGTGAAAGTGCAGGAACTGGAGTTTTGATGGCAGATCAGAGATGATTTTGATAAATGATGAAGTTTAAAGTTCAAAATAAATGTATTAACAAAGTATATTAACAAAAAATCTGAGATACGAAGGGACTTGGGAGTCCATGTTCAGAACACCCTAAAGGTTAACCCGCAGGTTGAGTCGGTGGTGAGGAAGGCAAATGTAATGTTAGCATTCATTTCAAGAGGTCTAGAATACAAGAGCAGGGATGTGATGCTGAGGCTTTATAAAGCACTGGTGAGGCCTCACCTTGAGCACCTGCTCCTCATCTTAGAAGAGATGTGCTGGCATTGGAAAGGGCCCAGAGGAGGTCCACAACGATGATTCCAGGAATGAAAAGTTATCATATGAGGAACATTTGATAGCTCTGGGTCTGTACTCGCTGGAATTTAGAAGAATGAGGGGAGATATCATTGAAACCTTTTGAATGTTGAAAGGCCTAACAAAGTAGATGTGGACTCGTGGAATGTGTTGCCATGTGCAGCTGTGGAGGCCAGGTCGTTGGGTGTATTTAAGGCAGAGGTTGATAGGTTCTTGATTGGACATGGCATCAAAGGTTATGGGGAGACGGCTGGGAAATGGGGTTGAGGAAGAGAAAAAAAATCAGCAATGAATGGTGGAGCAGACTCAATGGGCCAAGTGGCCTAAGTCTTATATATACTTATGGGCATTCACAGTAGAACAAAGAATCACAGTAGAATCGATGAAAAACTATACACTAAGACTGATAACTGATGTTCAAAAGAAGAAAAACTGTGTAAATACAAGAAAATCAAAATCAGGTTTAATATCACTGGCATATGTTAAAGTAGTTATTTTGCATTTGATGGCTCTGGGCCTGTACTAGAGTTTAAAAGAATTGAGGAAGGATCTCATTGAAACCTATCGAACGTTGAAAAGCCTTGATAGAATGGATGTGGAGAGTTTGCTTCCTATGGTGAGGGAGTCCAGAAAAAGACACAGTCTCAGAATAGAAGGACGTCCATTTAGAATGGAGATGAGGAGGAATTTCTTTAGCCAGAGAGTGGCGAATCTGTGCAATTTGTTGCCACAGTGGAGGCTGTCGTTGGGTATATTTAAGCCAGAAGTTGATAGATTCTTGATTATTCAGGGCATCAAGGGTTATGGGGAGAAAGCAGGAGATTGGGGCTGAGGGGGAAATAGATCAGCCACAATGAAATGGCAGAGCAGACTCGATGGGCCAAATGGCCTAAATCTGCTCCTATATCTTATAGCCTTATCCTCAACCCCTCTACGGCCTCTCCAATATAATCACATCTCCAATTCTCTTCACCCTCTACAGTGTGACAATTTCTTATTTTCATTTGCAGGCAATGGGACCATAACTCTCCCGTTATGGTTTTACCCCCCTATCGTTCGTACCAAAGTGAAAACTAACACAGTACCTTAATGGCCTGCCTGCTTCTCAGTTGAAGACTAATATGGAAACCGTGCACCTATTGGTCGTAGAACATGTCCGTCTAGTTCCCCATTGCACCCTGTTAATCATAGACGGCAGTTACCAGAGGATGGAGGTGCCTCACCAAGACGTCAACTGTTTGCTCTTTCCCATCGATAGCGCTTAGCCTGCTGAATTCTAACAACATTTTGTGTGTATTACTTTGATTTCCAGCATCTGCAGTTTTTCCTCTTGTTTGTTGTTTGACTGTCATCCACCTCAGCCATTGAGAGGGGGGAGCAGAGGCGGGTCTGGTCTGTGCATTCTTCTGGTGGATGAATGCATTATGTTCCACCCCTGTATTAGGAAGCATAAAGAATAAAATAAACAAGCTGGAATTACATACAAGTGTGTATAATAGCAATAAGTGAAATCTGGCTGACCTCAAAGAGTATAATATTAAAAGATATACAGTACTTTACTTAGGAAAGATTGGCAAGATCGTAAAGGTGGAAGAGTAGCCATACACAGAAGAGAGAATTTAAACATGAGGCTGCTTATGATAGGAGATGAATGGATACATAGTGAAGATATCTGAGTGAGAATTGAAAGCTACAAGGACAAAGGAAAGACATTGAGTGTGCATGTGTTATCGATTCCCTAATGCTGATAGTGATTTTATTAAACAACTCTATCAGAATATTAATAAAGTAAGTTCTGAGGGTGATGTTATAGTTATGGGTGACTTTAATTTTCCAAATATTGAGTGGGAGAACCCAGTAACTCATGGATTACAGGAAAGTGAATTAATCAAGTTACTGAATTTTTGACCCAGTATATCAATGCACCAAAAAGAGGGGAGGTCTGTCTAGAATTGTTATTCTGTAACAAACAGAATAGAATTTTGAGTACGGAAGTTATTGAGCCTGTAGGAACAGGTGATCATAACATTGTTATTGCCTGTAGGAACAGGTGATCATAACATTGTTATTGAGCCTGTAGGAACAGGTGATCATAACATTGTTCTTGAGCCTGTAGGATCAGGTGATCATAACATTGTTATTGAGCCTGTAGGAACAGGTGATCATAACATTGTTATTGAGCCTGTAGGAACAGGTGATCATGACATTGTTAGTCTTGAAGTTTTTTGGGAGAGTATAAGACCATAAAGCCAGAGATATAGAAGCAGAATTAGGCCATTCACCCCATCAAGTCTGCTCCGACATTCCATCATGGCTGATCCTGGATCCCACTCAACTCCACACACCTACCTTCTTGCCATATCCTTTGATGCCCTGACTGATCAGGAAACGATCAACTTCTGCCTTAAATATACGCACGGACTTGGCCTCTGTGGCAGAGCATTCCACAGGTTTATTACTCTCTGGCTAAAAAAATTCCTCCTTACTTCTGTTCGAAAGGGTCACCCCTCAATTTTGAGGCTGTGCCCACGAGTTCTGGATACTCCCACCATAGGAAACATCCTCTCCACATCCACCCTATCTAGTCCTTTCAATATTCAATAGGTTTGAATGAGATTGCTCAGCATTCTTCTTAATTCCAGTGAGAACAGGCTCAAAACTGCCAAGTGCTCCTCAAGTGTTAACCCCCTCATTCCTGGAATAATCCTCATGAATCCCCTCTGGACTCTCCAATGACAGTACACCCTATCTGAGATATGGGGCCTAAAACTGTTGACAACACTCCACGTGTGGCCTGACTAGTGTCTTATAAAGACTCAGCATTATCACCCTACTTTTATATTCTATTCCTCTTGAAATAAATGCCAATATTGCATTTGCCTTCTTTACCACAGACTCAACCAATAAATTCTGGGAGTCTTGCATGAGGATTTCTAAGTTCCTCTGCACCTCTGATGTTTGAACCTTCTCCCCATTTAGGTAATAGTCCGCACTATTGTTCCTTTTATCAAAATACATTATCATACATTTCCCAACACAGCATTCCATCTGCCACCTTTTTGCCCATTCTTCCAATTTGTCCAACTCCTGTTGCAATCACATTGCTTCCTTAGCATTACCTACACCTCTACTTATCTCTGTATCATCCACAAACATTGTCACAAAGCCATTAATTCCATTACCTAAATCATTTACTAACAATGTTAAAAGCAGTTGTCCCAATACTGACTGAGAAGTTGGAGGATTGGGAAGCTTTTAAAATCCAACAAAAGGCACTAAAAAAGCTATAAGAAGGGGGAAAAAAATGAAATATGAGGACAGACTAGCCAGTATTGTAAAGCAGGATACCAAAAGTTTTTTCAGTTATATAAAGAGTAAAGGAGATGTGAGAGTTGATATTGGACCACTGGAAAATGATGCTGGTGAGGTAGTAATGGGGGACAAAGAAATGGGATATGAACTTAACGTACACTTTGCAGCTGTCTTCACTATGGAAGACACTAGCAGTGTGTCAGAGGTCCATGAGTGTCAGGCAGCAGGAGTGAGTGCCATTGCTATTACCAAGGAAAAAGTGCTAGGCAAACTGAAAGGTCTTAAGGTGGATAAGTCACCTGGACCAGATGGACTACATCCCAGATTCCTGAGAGAGGTTGCTAAAGAGATAACAGATGTATTAGTCATGATCTTTCAAGAATCACTTAATTCTGGCATGGTCCCAGAGGACTGGAAGATTTCAAATGTCATTCCACTCTTTAAGAAGGGAGGAAGGCAAAAGAATGGAAATTATTGACCAGTTAGACTAACCTCAGTGGTTGGGAAAGTGTTGGAGTCCATTAATAAGGATGAGGTTTTGGTATATTTGGAGACTAATGATAAAATAAGTCAAAGTCAGCATGGTTTCTGTAAAGGGAAGTCATGCCTGACAAATCTGTTAGAATTCTACGAGGAAGATACAAGCTGGGTGGACAAAGGAGAGGTAGTGGATGTTATTTACTTGGATTTTCAGAAGGCGTTTTTTAAGGTGCCACACATGAGGCTGCTTAACAAGGTAAAATCCTATGGTGTTACAGGAAAGATACTGACATGGATAGCAGAATGGCTGACAGGCAGGAAGCAATGAGTGAGACCAAAAGGGGCCTTTTCTAGTTGGCAGCCAGTGACCAGTATCGGGAATGCTACTTTTCACATTGTTTGTAAGTTAATTGAATCCTGGGATTGATGGCTTTGTGGCAAAATTTGAGGATGATACAAAGATAGGAGGAGGGGTAGGTAGTGCTGAGAAAATTGGAAGAAAGGACGTAGAAGATGCCAGAAGGAATACAGCGTTGGGAAATGTATGATGATACATTTTGGTAATAGGAACAATAGTGTGGACTATTATCTAAATGGAGACAAGGTTCAAACATTAGAGGAGCAGAGGGACTTATGAGCCCTCGAGCACGACTCCCAGAAAGTTAGTTTCTAGGTTGAGTCTGTGGTAAAGAAGGCAAATGCAATGTTGTCATTTATTTCAAGAGGAATAGAATATAAAAGCAAAGAGGTAATGCTGTGGCTTTATAAGACACAATCAGGCCTCACTTGGAGTATTGTCAACAGTTTTGGGCCCCATGTCTCAGAAAGGATATGTTATCATTGGGAAGAGTCCAGAGAAGGTTCATGAGGATGATTCTGGGAATAAAGGGAATAACATATAAGGAGTGTTTGGCAGTTTTGGGCCCGTATTCACTGGAATTTAGGATAACGCTTGGGGATCTCATTGGAACCTACTGAATGTTGAAAGGACTATAAAGTGTGGATGCGGAGAGGATGTTTCCTATGGTCGGGCTATCCAGAACTAGAGGGGACAGCCTCAAAATTGAGGGGTGACCTTGTAGAACAGAGGTAAGGAGGAATATTTTTAGCCAGAGAGTAATGAATCTGTGGAATGCTCTGCCACAGACTGCGGTGGAGGCCAAGTCAGTGGGTATGTTTAAGGCAGTAGTTGATCATTTCCTGATCAGTCAGAGCATCAAAGAATATGGCGATCAGCCATAATGGAATGGCGGAACAGACTCGATGGCCTAATTCTGTTCCTAAGTCTTATGGTCTTATGGTTTAAGTGTACTAGCAATAATAGTGGGGTGATAAATTATGCAGAGGAGGACATACTATTAACTCATATTTTGCTAACGTATTCACCTGTGAAGATGTTAGCAATATACTGGTAAGTGTAGAGAAAAATAAGGTTGTTTTAAGTGACTTAGAGATATTAGAAAGTAGGGTCCTGCTTCAGCTGAAAAGGTTGAAAGTTAATAAATCTTCAGGGCCAGACAACATATTTTCATAGGTACTCAACGAGGTCTGTGATTATATATACAGGTCCCTAACATATATTTTTCAAAAACCGTCGAAGACTGGTGAAATCCCTAAGGACTGGAAATGGGCTAATGTTGTCCCAGTATATAGGAAGGATGATCGAATTGACTCTGCTGACTATAGACTAGTAAGGTTAATGTGTATCACAGGCAAGATAACAGAAACAGTAATAAAGAATGAGTTGGAAAAGCAGTTGATAAGATCAGGCATGTTAGCAGAAAGCCAGCCAGATTCACAAAGGGGAAGTCATGTTTTACTAATATGCTGGAGTTTTATGAAGAGGCAACTAAAATTTATGATTACAATAGAGCGGTTTATATAATTTACTTGGACCTTCAGAAGCCTTTTGACAAGGTATCCCATGAGAGGTATGAATTCAGGATAAGGTGTGTGAATGGATGCAGAATTTGCTCAAAAACAGAAAAGAATGAGTTATGGTGAGAGAATAATTTTCACACCTAGAAGCTGTTAGAAGTGGGGTTCTGCAGGAATCAGTTTTGGGGCAGAAGCTGCTTTAATCTACATTAACAATTTGGATAAGCACATGACAAGTAAACTAGTAAAGTTTGCTGATGACACTAAATGGGCTGATAACATTCAGGCAACAGAATCCAATAGTGTTAGATCTGAACAAATGGTGTGGGCAGATAAATGGCAGATAAAGTTTAATGTAAGTAAATGTAAAGTATTACATATAGAAAATGGAAATATTAGATATAAATATAAATTGTTAGAAAGTGCAATGTATGAGAAGGATTTGGGCGCCCTGGTAAACTCACCACTATCAACATCTGGACAATGCACGGAAGCGATTAGGAAGGCCAATAGAATGTTTGGCTATATAATGTGCTCAGTGGAGTTCAAGTAAAGGGACGTTCCCCTTAAGCTGTATAATGTGTTTGTGAGGCCACACCTTGAACACTGTGCACAATTTTTGTCTCCGTATTTTGTGAGGGATGTAAAGGCACTGGAGAGAGTTCAGAGAAGGGTGACTAGACTCATTCCAGGTCTATAGGTTATGAGAGATGAAGAGGAATTGAAAGAATTAAATCTTTTTAGCTTAAGTAGATGTAGAATGAGAGAAGACATGATAGAAATGTTCAAAATCATTAAGTGGATGCCAGCTGCTACTTTAAAATTAATCCATCATTACGGACATGGGGCCATTGATTAAGGGGAGATTTCAGACAAACATCAGGAACATTTCTTTACACAGCAAGTTGTAGACACATGGAACAACTATCTAGGGTAGTACCTTAGAGACTTTTAAATCTAATTTCAATAGCTATTTCAACACGTGATGTGAATAGGAATTTGGCAGGCTTTGTTGGGCCAAATGGCTTGCTCTTGTCAAAAACTTTCTGATGTTTAATGTTCTCCTCCTTTGCCATTGCAGAGCTCAGTATATTGCTGTTGTCATGCTGACTGGCATCGGCATTAATAAAAATGATTGCGGTTATCCTTCGATGGCCCAGTTGTCCATCTGTAGTGATGTTTTAATGGGGGTTGAGGAGGCATGGTGAAGCGCGGAGTGAATGGGGTGGCACTAAAGGAAGGACTACAACTCCCAGATGATCTCACGGTACCAGAGGTTCAACGGCCTCTGGTTGATTGTGCCCCCGTGGAGTTGTTGTTCATTTTAGAATATTGTGGAGGAACTCTGCAGACCAGGCAGCATCAGTGGAAAAGAGTAAACAATCGGGGTTTTGGGCCGGGACCCTTCATCAGGATTGGGAAGAAAGAGATTAGAAGTCAGAGTAAGGAGGTCGAGGGAGATAAAGGGCTGGAGAAGATAGATAGATAGATAGATAGACAGATAGATAGACATATTTTATTGATCCCGAGGGAAATTGGGTTTCGTTACAGTTGCACCAACCAAGAATAGAGTATAAATATAGCAATATAAAACCATAAATAATTAAATAATATTATCTAAATTATGCCAGATGGAAATAAGTCCAGGACCAGCCTATTGGCTCAGAGTGTCTGACCCTCCAAGGGAGGAGTTGTAAAGTTTGATAGCCACAGGCAGGAATGACTTCCTATGACGGTCAGTGTTGCATCTCGATGGAATAAGTCTCTGGCTGAATGTACTCCTGTGCCCAACCAGTACATTATGTAGTGGATGGGAGACATTGTCCAACTTGGACAGCATCCTCTTTTCAGACACCACCGTGAGAGAGTCCAGTTCCATCCCCACAACATCACTGGCCTTACAAATGAGTTTGCTGATTCTGTTGGTGTCTGCTGCCCTCAGCCTGCTGCCCCAGCACACAACAGCAAACGTGATAGCACTGGCCACCACAGGCTCGTAGAACATCCTCAGCATTGTCCGCCAGATGTTAAAGGATCTCAGTCTCCTCAGGAAATAGAGATGGCTCTGACCCTTCTTGTAGACAGCCTCAGTGTTCTTTGACCAGTCCAGTTTATTGTCAATTCGAATCCCCAGGTATTTGAAATCCTTCACCATGTCCACACTGACCCCCTAGATGGAAACAGCGGTCACCGGTGCCTTAGCTCTCCTCAGGTCCACCACCAACTCCTTAGTCTTTTTCACATTAAGCTGCAGATAATTCTGCTCACATCATGTGACAAAGTTTCCCACTGTAGCCCTGTACTCAGCCTCATCTCCCTTGCTGATGCATCCAACAATGGCAGAGTCATCAGAAGCTTCTGAAGGTGACAAGACTCTGTGCAGTAGTTGAAGTCCGAGGTGTCAATGGTGAAGAGAAAGGGAGACAAGACAGTCCCCTGTGGAGCCCCCGTGCTGCTGATCACTCTGTCGGACACACAGTGTTGCAAACACACGTACTGTGGTCTGCCAGTCAGGTAATCAAGAATCCATGATACCAGGAAAGCATCCACCTGCATCGCTGTCAGCTTCTCCCCCAGCAGAGCAGGGCGGATGGTGTTGAATGCACTGGAGAAGTCAAAAAACATGACCCTCACAGTGCTCGCTGGCTTGTCCAGGTGAGCGTAGACACAGTTCAGCAGGTAGACGATGGCATCCTCAACTCCTAGTCGGGGCTGGTAGGCTAACTGGAGGGGATCTAAGTGTGGCCTAACCATAGGCTGGAGCTGCTCCAGAACAAGTCTCTCCAGGGTCTTCATGATGTGGGAGGTCAATGCCACCAGTCTGTGGTCATTGAAGCCACTGGGGCGCGGCGTCTTCAGCACAGGGACGAGGGGGGACGTCTTCCACAGCACAGGAACACACAGAAGTGGGAATCTGATAGGAGAGGACGGAAGACCATTGAAGAAAGGGAAGGGGGATGAACACCAGAGGGAGGTGATGGGCAGGTAAGGAGATAAGGTGAAAGAGGGAAATAGGAATGGGGAATTGTGAAGGAGAAGGGGTTGAGGCAATTACTGGAAGTTTGAGAAACTGGCATTCATGCCATCAGGTTGGAGGCTACCCTGATGGAATATAAGGTGTTTCTCCTCCAGGGTAGGCCTCATTGTGACAGCAGAGGAGGCCATGGACTGACATGTCCTCTACTGCAGCAATGAGCTTCACTTCCACACGAGCTCAATGCCTTCTATGCTTGCTTTGACCATCAGTACAGGGAGGAACCATCTTGCACCCCCATGTCTCCTGATGATCCTTTGGCTTCAGTATCTGAAGATCACAAGCGGGCTGCCTTCAAGAGAATGAATACAAGAAAAGCATCCGGTCCAGAGGGAGTCACACTACTGAAGACCCGTGCTGACCCACTGGCTGGTGTATTCACGGATATCTTTAACATGTCGCTCTAGTAGTGTGTGGTCCCCAGCTGCTTCAAAAAGGCTTCAATCATACCAGTGCCCAAGAAGGGTGTGGCAATGACTAATGCCCAGTGGAACTTACATCTATTGTGATAAAGTGTTCTGAGAGGCTGGTATTGAAGCATGTCAGTTCCTGTCTGAATGGAGACTTGGATCCGCTCCAGTTCACCAACCGAAGCGACAGCTCTACAGCAGATGCTATCTCATTGGCTCTTCACACAACCCTGTAACAGATGGACAGCAAAGATGCACAACCCTGTAACAGATGGACAGCAAAGATGCATACATCAGGATGCTCTTTGTTGATTAAAGCTCAGCATTTAACATCATCATCCCCTTAAAACTAATCAGTAAACTCCAAGACCTGTGCCTCAAATCCTCTTGTGCAATTGTATCCTCGATTTCCTCACTTGCAGACCCCAGTCAGTTTGGATTGGCAAAAGCATCTCCTCCACAATCTCCATCAGCACAAGAGCACTGCAGGGATGTGTGCTTAGTCCCCTGCTCTACTCACTTTACACCTATGACTGTGTGGCTAAGAACAACTCCAACACCATATTCAAGTTTGCTGATGATGCCACTACTGTGGGCTGTATCAAAGAGGGTGATGAATCAGCATACAGGAGGGAGACTGAAAACTTGGCTGAGTGGTATAATAACAACAACCTCTCACTCAATGTCAATAAGTCCAAGGAACTGATAGCAGAAACCAGGGGACCATGAGCCAGTAATCAGGATCAGAGGTGGAGAGGGCCAGCAACTTTAACTTCCTGGGTGTCACTATCTCAGAGGACCTGTCCTGGACCCATCATATAAATATATTTCCAAAGAAAGTATGACAGAGCCCCTACATCCTCGGGAATCTGCAGAGATTCAGCATGTCATTAAAATCCTTGGCAATCTCAGAAACATAGAAACATAGAAAACCTACAGCACAATCCAGGTCCTTCGGCCCACAATGTTCTGCCAAACATATTCTTACTTTAGAAATTACCGAGGGTTACTCATAGCCCTCCATTTTTCTAAGCTCAATGTACCTATCCAGGAGTCTCTTAAACGACCCTATTGTATCTGCCTTCGCCACAGTTGCCAGCAGCCCATTCCACATACTCACCACTCTCTGTGTGAAAAAACCTGGTCCTAACATCTCCTCTGTCCTACTTTCAAGCATCTTAAAACTGTGCCCTCTCCTGTTAGTCATTTCAGCCCTGGGAAAAAGCCTCTGACTATCCACACGATCAATGCCTCTCATCATCTTATACACCTCAACCAGGTCACCTCTCATCCTCTGTCACTCCAAGGAAAAAAAGACCTAGTTCACTCAACCCATACTCTTAAGGTGTGCTCCCCAATCCAGGCAAATCTCCTCTGCAACCTTTCTATAGTTTTCACATCCTTCTTGTACTGATGTGACCAGAACTGAGCACAGTACTCCAAGTGGGGTCTGAGCAGGGTCCTATATAGCTACAACATTACCCCTCAGCTCTTAACTCAATCCCACGGTTGATGAAGGCCAATGCATTGCATGCCTTCTTATCACAACCTGCGCAGTAGCTTTGAGTGTCTTATGGACTCGGACCCCAAGACCCCTCTGTTCCTCCACACTGCCAAGAGTCTAACCATTAATACTATATTCTGCCATCGTACCCAACCTACCAAAATGAACCACCTCACACTTATCTGGGTTGAACTCCATCTGCCACTTCTCAGCCCAGTTTTGCATTCTATCAATGTCCTGCTGTAACCTCTGACAGCCCTCCACACTATCCACAACACCCCCAACCTTTGTGTCATCAGCAAATTTACTAACCCATCCCTCCACTTCCTCATCCAGGTCATTTATAAAAATCACAAAGAGAACAGATCCCTGCGGCACACCACTGGTTACCAACCTCCATGCAGAATATTACCCATCTACAACCACCTTTTGCTGTCTGTGAGCAAACTAGTTCTGGATCCACAAAACAAGGTCCCTTTGGATCCCATGCCTCTGTACTTTCTCAATAAGCCTTCCATGGGGTACCTTATCAAATGCCTTGCTGAAATCCATGTACACTTCAGCTACTTCTCTACCTTCATCAAAGTGTTTAGTCACATCCTCAAAAAGTTCAATCAGGCTCGTAAGGCACGACCTGCCTTTGACAAAGCCATGCTGACTTATTCCAAATCATATTATTCCTTTCCAACTGCTCATAAATCCTGCCTCTCAGGATCTTTTCCACCAATTTACTAACCACAGAAGTAAGACTCACTGGTCTACAATTTCCTGGTCTACAATTTCTACTCCCTTTCTTGAATAAGGGAACAACATCTTCAACCCTCTAATCCTCCAGAACCTCTCCCGTCCCCATTGATAATGTAAAGATCATTGCCAGAGGCTCAGCAATCTCCTCCCTCACCTCCCACAGTAGCCTGGGGTTCATCTCATCTGGTACTGGAGAGTTATCCAACCTGATGCTTTCTAAAAGCTGCAGCACATCCTCTTTCTTAATAGCTGTATACTCAAGCTTTTCAATCCACTGTAATCCATCCCTACAATCACCAAGATCCTTGTCCGTAATGAATACCGAAGCAAAGTATTCACTAAGTATCTCTGCTATCTCCTTCGGTTCCAAACACACTTTTCCACCATCACACTTGATTGGTCCTATTCTCCCATGTCTTATCCTCTTGCTCTTCACATACTTGTAGAATGCTTTGGGATTTTCCTTAATCCTGCTCACCAAGGTCTTCTCATGGCCCCTTCTGGCTCTCCTAATTTCATTCTTAAGCTCCTTTCTGCTAACATAATCTTCTAGATCTCTATCATTACCTAGTTTTTTGAAATTTTTGTAAGCTTTTCTTTTCTTCTTGACTAGATTTTTAACAGCGTTTGTACAAGATGGTCCCTATACCCTACCATCCTTTCCCTGTCTCATTGGAACATACCTATGCAGAACACCACGCAAATATCCCCTGAATGTTTGCCACATTTCTGCTGTACGTTTCCCTGAGAACATCTGTTCCCAATTTATGATTCCAAGTTCCTGCCTGATAGCTTCATATTTCCCCTTACTCCAATAAATACTTTCCTAACTTGTCTGTTCCTATCCCTCTCCAATGCTATAGTAAAGGAGATAGACTTATGATATCTATCTCCAAAATGCTTTCCTACTGAGAGACCTGACACCTGACCAGGTTCATTTCCTAATATCAGATTAAGTACAGCCTCTCCTCAAGTAGGCTTATCTACATATCATGTCAGGAAACCTTCCAGAACACACCTAACAAACTCCACCCCATCTAAACCCATTGCTCTAGGGAGATGCCAATCAATATTTGGAAAACTAAAATCTCCCACCACGACAACCCTGTTATCATTACACCTTTCCAGAATCTGTCTCCCTATCTGCTTCTCAATGTCCCTGTTACTATTGGGTGGTCTATAATAACACCCAGTAGAGTTATTGAGCCTTTCCTTTCTTTTTTAATCTTTTTATTAGTTTTCAAGTTCATAAACATAATAACAATGATGATATAAAGAGATTGGAATTACATTATTGATAATAATCATATACATAAGAAACTACAAGTAGTACAGGTGTGATAAACTTCCAGACTCTTAATATAATTAATCATGAAGAGAAAAAAAAAAGAAAAAAATGAGTTGGGCTTGTACTCGTTGGAATTTAGAAGATTGAGGGGGGGAATCTGATTGAAACGTATAAGATCCTAAAGGGATTGGACAGGCTAGATGCAGGAAGATTGTTCCCGATGTTGGGGAAGTCCAGAACGAGGGGTCACAGTTTGAGGATAGAGGGGAAGCCTTTCAGGACCGAGATTAGGAAAAACTTCTTCACACAGAGAGTGATGAATCTGTGGAATTCTCTGCCACAGGAAACAGTTGAGGCCAGTTCATTGGCTATGTTTAAGAGGGAGTTAGATATGGCCCTTGTGGCTACGGGGATCAGGGGGTATGGAGGGAAGGCTGGGGTGGGGTTCTGAGTTGGATGATCAGCCATGATCATAATAAATGGTGGTGCAGGCTCGAAGGGCCGAATGGCCTACTCCTGCACCTATTTTCTATGTTTTCTATATCACAAAGAAAACCCCTCAAAAAAACCCAAACAGAACAAAACAGGGCTGAACCAATATATTAATCAAATACGTTCATTAATGTCATCAACTCCTCTCCTCTATTCATATATTCTAAGTTAATAAAAAGGTTTCGGAAAAGGTCAAACTACAACATGTGAAAATGTTGAGTAAATGGCTTCCAAGTCTCTTCAAATTTAACCGAAGGATCGAAAATGACACTTCTGATTTTTTCTAAATTTAAACATGATATATTGAGCCTTTCCTACTTCCACCCACAGAGAGTAGACAGTCATTCCATGACTTTCTCCTTTTCTGCATCCATGACACTATCTCTGATCAGCAGTGCCACACCCCCAACTCTTTATCCCCCGTCCCTGTCCTCTCTAAAACATCTAAAGCCTGACACTCTAAGTAACCATTCATGCCTCTGAGCCATCCAAGTCTCTGTAATGGCCACAACATCATAGCTCCAAGTACTGATCCACAGTCTAAGCTCATCTGCTTTGTTCATGATGCTTCTTGCATTAAAATAGACAATCTCAAGCCATCAGTCTGAGAATATCCCTTCTCTATCACCTGTCTATCTCCCCTCTTGCACTCTCTCCAAGCTTTTTGCTATTTGTGAGCCAACAGCCCCTTCCTCCATCTCTTTAGTTCGGTTCCCACGCCCCAGCAATTCTAGTTTAAACTCTCCCCAATAGCCTTAGTAAACCTTCTTGCCAGGATATTGGTCCTCCTCAGATTGAAGTGCAACCTGTCCTTTTTGTACAGGTCATGTCTGGTCCAAAAGAGGTCCCAATCATCCAGAAATCTGAATCCCTGCCCCCTGCTCCAATCCCTCAGCCACGCATTTATCCTCCACCTCTCTATTCCTATACTCACTGTCACGTGGCACAGGCAGTAATCCTGAGATTGCTACCTTTGAGGTCCTGCTTCTCAACTTCCTTCCTAACTCCTTGTAGGCTGTTTTCAGGACCTCCTCCCTTTTCCTAACTATGTCATTGGTACCAATATGTACCACGACCTCTGGCTGTTCATCTTTCTACTTCAGGATATCGTGGACATAATCAGAAATGTCCCAGATCCTGGCACCTGGGAGACAAACTACCATCCATGTTTCTTTCCTGTGTCCACAGAATCGCCTGTCTGCTCCCCCCCACCCAACTATAGTGTCCCATATTACTGCTGCCTTCTTCCTTTCCCTACCCTTCTGAGCCACAGGGCCAGACTCTGTGCCAGAGGCACGGCCACTGTCCCTGTTACTATTGGGTGGTCTATGAAAAAAATAAGAACTCAGACAAAGTCAGGAATCAAAAGGTTGAGCATGGTGTGAATAGTGTCCTAAGCTGTGTATATTTCAATGCCAGAAGGATCATAGGAAAGGCAGTTGAACTCAAGGCATGGATCACACCTAAAATTATAATGTTGTAGCCATTAGTGAGACTTGGTTGCAGGAGGGGCAGGGCTGGGAGCTCAGAATTCTGGGGTTCTGTTGCTTCAGACCTAACAGAGTGGGATGGATTAAAGGAGAGGGTGAGGTGTAACTCGTCAGGGAAAATCACATGGCAGTGTTCAGTCAGGACAGTCTGGTGAACATGTCTACTGAGATGTTATGTGTGGAACTGAGGAATAAGAAAGGTATGACCACACTAATGGCACTATATTAAAGACCACCCAACAGTCTGAGGGGTTTAGTGGAACAAATTTGAAGAGCGGTCACAGACTGTTGCAAGAAACATAAGTTTGTATAGTCGGTGATTTTAACTTTTCACATATTGACTGGGACTCTGTTGTGCCAGAAGTTAAGGAGTGTTTGCAGATCCAATAGAAACAAGCTTTGTACACGCATGCTGCACACAACACACTTTATTGCTAAATTACAGGTGGTACTCATCTCAGAAGTGCACCTGAGCCTGTTTAACTGCAGTTCCCTGTTCCAATTAGTTTACAGCGTCAGTCGTGACCTAACCTATGGTGAGTCCAAATCCAAGAGACTTCCCCACCGGTATGCTCAGTCTTTTACACCCTGGTCACGTTTCTCCACCCTTACCAGGGTCAATTCTTTGTCCAGGTTGATTGGCTCAGGCACTGCAGCTCAGGTCTGCAGAGAAAATAGCTTGGTCACCCAGCACCCAGCTCACACTTCCCGCACACATCAAACACCCGACCCCAGCAATTGTTCCTTGCACTCTCTGGCCAACGTTTTAAGATTATTACTACAGATTCCCATACTATAAAAGGACTAGATGGGATAGAGTTTGTCAAATGTGTTCAGTAAAGTATCCTGAATCAGAATCAGAATCAGGTTTATTATCACTGGCATGTGTTGTGAAATTTGTTAGAAGCAGCAGTTCAATGAAATACATAATATAGAATAAGAAGAATAAATCAATCAATCAATTAATTAATTACAGTATACATATAATGAATAGATTAAACATTGTGCAAAAGTAGAAATAATATATATTAAAAAATGAAATAGTGTTCATGGGATCAATGTCCATTTGGGAATCGGATGGCAGAGGGGAAGAAACTGCTCAGGAATCGCTGAGTGTGTGCCTTCAGGCTTCCGTACCTCCAACCTGATGGTGACAGTGAGAAAAGGGCATTCCCTGGGTGCTGGAGATCTTTAATAATGGACGCTGCCTTTCTGAGACACCACTCCTTGAAGATGTCCTGGGTACTTTGTTGGCTAGTACCCAAGATGGAGCCGACTAAATTAACGACCCTCTGCAGCTTCTTTTGGTCCTGTGCTGTATCCCTCCCCTTCCCCCCCGGTACTAGACAGTGATGCAGCTTGTCAGAATGCTCTCCACGATACATCTATAGAAGTTTTTGAGTGTTTTTATTGACATACTAAATCTTTTCAATCTCCTAATGAGGTATAGTCGCTGGCTTGCCTTCTTTGTAGCTGCATCAGTATGTTGGGACCAGGTTAAGCCTTCATAGATCTTGACACCCAGGAACTTGAAACTGCTCACTCTCTCCACTTCTAATCCCTCTATGAGGATTGGGAAAGTCTGATCACTTGGCTGTACTACTCCACAAGTATAGGCAGAGACTGAAACTGCAGCACCAGTAGTGAGGACCAAGAAGGTATGGACAAGGGAAGCACAGGAGTGCCTACACAAGTACTTTGAGTCAGTGGACTGGACTGTATTCAGGGATTCATCTTCAAATCTGGATGAGTATGTAGCAGTTCTTACTGACTTCATTAAAACGCATGCGGATGAGTATGTGCCTACAAACTCATACTGTACATTCCTGAACCAAAAGCCCTGGATGAACCAGGAGGTAGGTCATCTGCCGAAAGCTAGAACTGTGGCATTCAGGTCTGGTGACCCAGGTCTGTACCAGAAAACCAGGTATGATTTGCAGAGGGCTATTTCAAGAGACAATTTCAAACAAGATTGGCAGCGACATTGGATGTACAACAACTCTGGCAGGATTTGCAAGACATTACTTCCTATAAAGTGAATCCCAATAGCGTGAATGGCAGCAATGCTTCACTACCAGATGAACTTAACACCTTCTATGCCCACTTTGAAAGGGAGAACACAACTACAGCTGTGAAGATCCCTGCTGCATCTGATGACCCTGTCATCTTCTCAAGGCCGATGTTAGGTTGTCTTTAAAGAGGGTGAACCCTCGCAAGGTGGAAGGTCCTGATGGAGTACCTGGTAAAGCTCTGAAAACCTGTGCCAACCAACTGGCGGGAGAATTCAAGGACATTTTCAACCTCTCACTGCCACTTGCTTCAAGAAATCAACAATTATATCAATGCCTAAGAAGAATGAAGTGAGCTGCTTTAATGACTTAATGACACACATCTACAGTGATAAAATGCTTTGAGAGATTCATCATGACTAGACTGAACTCCTGCCTCAGCAAAGACCTGGACCCATTGCAATTTGCCTATCACCACAATAGATCAACAGCAGATGCAATCTCAATGGCTCTTCACACAGTTTTAGAGCACTGGACAACACAAACACCTATGTCAGGATGCTGTTCAGGATTTAATACCATCATTCCCACAATCCTGATTGAGAAGTTACAGAACCTGGGCCTCTGTATCTCCCTCTACAACTGGATCCTTGGCTTCCTAACTGGAAGACCACAATCTGTGTGGATTGGTAATAATGTCTCAGTGCTGACGATCAACAGTGGTGCACCTCAGGGTGTTTGATTAGCCCACTGCTCTACTCCCTCTATACCCATGACTGTGTGGCTAGGCACAGCTCAAACACCATCCATAAATTTGCTGATGATACGAGCATTGTTGGTAGAATCTCAGGTGGTGACGAGAGGGTGTACAGAAGTGAGATATACCAACTAGTGGAATGGAATTGCAGCAACAACTTTTGACAATGTCAGAGCTGATTGTGGACTTCAGGAAGGGTAAGACAAAGGAACACATGCTAATTCTCATAGAGGGATCAGAAGTGGAGAGAGTGAGCAGTTTCAAGTTTTTGGGTGTTAAGCTCTCTGAGGACCCTAACCTGGTCCCAACATGTTGACGCAGTTATAAAGAAGGCAAGACAGTGACTATACTTCATTAGGAGTTTGAAGGGATTTGATATGTCGACAAATACACTCAAAACATACACTCAAAACATCTATAGATGTACTGTGGAGAACATTCTGACAGGCTGCATCACTGTCTAGTGTTGGCGGGGGGGAATGGGTGGTGGGGTACTGCACCAAAAGAAGTTGCAGAGGGTTGTAAATTTAGTCAGTTCCATCTTGGGTACTAGCCTACAAAGTACCCAGGACACTTTCAAGGAGCAATGTCTTAGAAAGGCAACATCCATTATTAAGGACCTCCAGCACCTTTCAGAAGGCCTTTGACAAGGTGCCACACAAGAGGCTCCTACCAAGTTAAGAGCCCATGATATTACAGGAAAGTTACTAACATGGTTAGAGCATTGGCTGATTGGAAGAAGGCAGTGAGTGGGAATAAAGGGATCTTTGGCTGGTTGGCTGCCAGTGACTGCAGGGGTCAGTTTTAGGACCACTTCTTTTATGCTGTATATCAATGATTTAGATGGTGAAATAGATGGCTTTGTTGCCAAGTTTGCAGATGATATGAAGATTGGTAGAGGGGCAGGTAGTGCTGAGGAAACAGGTAGGATGCAGAAGGACTTAGACAGATTAGGAGAATGAGCAAGAAAGTGGCAAATGAAATATAATGTTGGAACATGCATGGTCATGTACTTTGGTAGGAGAAATAAATGTGCAGGTTATTTTCTAAAAGTTAGACTGCACAACCACAAATTTCTTCCTCTTCTCTCAAATTAAAGTTCTTTGACTGAGCAGAAGATTCAGAGAAAGGGTCCTTCACCCAGTCATACATGTGTTTAAAGGGAGGAAAGATACTGCTCAATTTTGTTCTGCAGTTCTTCCGGATGGCTTTCAATAAGACTTGAGACTTTCTGATCCTTCCTCACTCACACGCCCAAGCATCAGTGGAAACATTTCAAGATTTCCTTTTGCTGCAAGATTCAGTTTCCTCTTAAATCCAAGAATCTTGACACTCTCCACGCCACCGATGTTGTCCAGGAAAGGGCACTAGGGCCGATACAGCTTGGCACTGGTGTTGTCGCAGAGCAATGTGTGGTTAAGTGCCTTGCTCAAGGATACAACACACTGCCTTAGCTGAGGCTTGAACTAGTGACCTTCAGATCACTAGACAGATGCCTTAATCACTTGGCCATGCGGCATCACGAAGTTACTCATTACAACTGTGACATTACCCTTATTACTTGCCCTTTCCAGGTTCCTTTGCGATCTCAGCCCCACATCCTGGCTCCTATTTGGAGGTGTATATATATATATATATACATGAGTTCCATAATAGTTTTTTACCCTTGCAATTTCTTAACTCTACCCACAAATATTCGACATTCTTTGACCCAATGTCAACTCTTTCTAAAAACGTAATTCCATCTCTTACCAATACAGCCACACCACCGCCTGTGCCTTCTTGCTATCCTTTCAATTCCAAGTATGTCCTTTGATGTTTAGCTCCGAACAATGACCTTCTTTAATCCAGGACCACGAGTTCATCCATCTTATTCCGAATGCTACCTGAATTTAAATACAGGACCTTCAGGCCTGCATCCTTCGTTCTTATGAATTTTGCCCTTGTGGTGAAACTTAACTCTTTGTACTATCTGCAGTTGTACCCAATCATTGGCTTTTCCTTCCATATATTCATATTACATATTACATCATCTACTTGTAAATCTGCTGGCCCATCCTCAGCTCTATCATACTGGTTCCCATCCCCCTGCCACATTTGATTGAACCATTCCAAACAGCTGCAGCAAACCTGTCCCTTCGGATTCAGGTGCAAACCATCCTTTTTGTATAGGTTACACCTGCTCCAGAAGAAATCCCAGTTATCAAGAAACCTGCTACCTGCTCCAATTCTTCAGTCACATATTTATCCTAATTCTATTCCTGTCCCCACTGTCGTGCGGCACAGGCAGCATTTCTGACATTACTACCTTTGAGGTCCTGCTTCTCAGCTTCAGCTTCCTTCCTAACTCCCTGTATTCTGTTTTCAGGACCTGTTCCCTTAATCTTGGCCTTTGTTTCAGGCAACTCTTTGCAACAGAAAACGTTTTCTTGAATTTCACCATCATTTACAAATCTTACAAATGCAACAACATGACATTTATTGGTGAAGTCTGTTGACTCATCAACCTGGATAGAGAAACTGTTGTGTTTCAGTTTCTCAAAACCTCTTCAGCATCATACGACATGTCATCAATACGTCGACTTATCGTATTGCATGAAAGTGAAACCTTTTCAATTTCTCGTACTGCATCTTGTACTTGCATTTTATCCACTATACCTTTACATGCTGGCATTATTATGTTCTCACCAACTGTGTGACTTTTCCTTTTCTAGGTAGTAATTTCTGCCACTAACTAACTTGCTTCTTGATTTTTTTTTACTGACTGTGACTATATTAACAAAAGCTTTGCTCTGTTTTGAGATTTCAATCGCCGTTTAAAATAATCAGGACTTTTATCTATCGTATGGCTGTGATTTGTAGTTAAGTGTACTGTATTCACAATTTTGCTGGAGTCATTGCTGCATTTGTAAGTTTTTGTTTGCCACAGACCAGGCACAATGGAATAGGACAACTTGGCTAACCAGTCCATGTAAAACCCATCGATAAGTAGCTTGCATTGTAAAGACGGACATTTTGCGTCCGTTGTTGCACTAGTGCAGTGAAATGACTCAAAGGACTGTAATTCTTCGTTATTAAGGTTATCAGAATTGTCCGTAGCCCTAGGCCCAGAATCCCCCTCTTCCATCTCACACTTCCTCTTCAAAAATCGCCACATTAGACCGTCCTGAGAATGAAAATTTCCCTCCAATTTTCTACTGCTCCGATAGTTTGTTCGCTTCTATAAATCATTCGGCGGCGTGTGAGGGGAAGTTGGGGAAGGTAATTCTGGAAGGAGAGGCTTGCGTCACAGCTCTAGTTGGACGAGTCCATTTAATGTTCGGAAAACGCACTTCACACTTTCTGTCAGCCTGCCGTCCTCCTCTCCGTGTAATACAGCGTTCACCAATTATCAGCTTACCGTCCTCCCCACCGTGCAATACAACTCTCACGAATTATCAACGGCCTTACCCTATCTCTAGTTAAAAACTGGGAATGGACACAACCACGGTCTTACACTGTCTTACTTTGCATTGCCATACCGGGCTGAGAGACTAACGACATTGCTAACGGGGCTGCTCGGTCACTACCCTCCACTGCGAGTGCTAGCGTCGCGTGTCCCTAGGGTTCCGAGGAACCCCGATTGAGAAACTCTGCACTCCTAAATCAAAGGCTGTGGGTTGTGACTCCAACCATTGTTCCGCCTATTTTGTTTTACATCTGCGTGAATCACGCATTGCTCCGTGCAGGAAATTTTTATTCCGATCGAAAACTGCGCGGCACTTTAAATGTTTATTTTTTAATACGTATAATACGAAAAGTTGGAATGAAAATCGAAAAATCAACATACTTTTAATCTATTTATTAATTGAAGTGTATAATTAAGCAACAAAGAAAATTATTCACATTTCGTAAACTTTTTCTGGCTGCATTGAATTCCAGTCGCGCGACAACAAAGGGAACGTGCGTGGGAGCATTTCAGTTATTGCTGCGGCTTAAACAGAGCAGTAACTCCAGCCAAAAGCGGGAGCACCCTTGCTCTATTTATAGACTTAAAAACTGTTTTCCTAGTCCTTTACCTATGACATCATGTGACCTTTCGGCCTAGTCACTATATAGGAAAAAAGATAGAGAAAATGTATTGCAGTAAAACAGGAAAGTTGATTAACATGGATGGACGACCTTTAACTCAAGCTGTCTTCCTTTGGAAACTCACAGAGGGTCGGGGCCGCATTCACATGTGCTATCACGAGAGGCCTGATAAACTTGGGTTGCTGTCTCTGGGGCGCCAGAGGCCGATAAAGCTTTATAAGATTATGAGAGGCATAGATAGAGAGGACAGAGAGTATCCGTTTCACAGGGCTGAAATATCCAGAGGGCATGTATTGAAGGCGAGAGGGTAAGTTCAAAGGGTGGGGGATGAAAGGAGTAAGTTTTTTACTCTGAGTGTGGTGGATGCCTGGAATGCCATATCTGGTAAGGTGATAAAAGCAAATACATTATAGGCTTTTAAGAGATGGAGAGATATGGAAATTGCTTAGGTAAGAGGGATTACTGTTTGGGTGTTTTTGATTTGCCTTTGAGCTGGTACGGCACAACGTTGTAGGCCAAATGGCATTTCCTGTGTTTCTTGTGTTCTATGTTCTATATACTAATTTCAGGAGCGGTTTCTGCAATGCTGGAGGAACTTTAGCGGTCTGACGGTGACAGCAACGGCCAGGCTCAGTGCGACCTGTGATGAGAGGGTGTAGTTCACTTGTTCATTGCCAGAACCTGCTCTGAACCTGTGAGAAAGATCGTCCAGATGAATCAATTTCAGTGATAACCTACCTGATTATAACACTAGGCATCAGGACACCTTTTGTTAAATGAAGCAAAACAGCACCACACCACGACGTTCACTTCATCACACATTCGTTGTCCAGGGTGCCAAATTTAACTAACCCATCCGTTTTCACCTGCCCGTTTTTTTTCTCTATCTGTCTTTTTTTTATGGAAAGAAACGCGTAATTCTAAATGATTCAAGATGAAATGCAAAATATTGTTTCCTACAATTCCACAGCTGGAATATACCCTGTACACTTCATTGACTCCAGTAGTGAAATTGACTGGAGCACTTCCTTGTCGTTGTCAGGATGGCCGAGCGGTCCAAGGCGCTGCGTTCAGGTCGCAGTCTCCACTGGAGGCGTGGGTTCGAATCCCACTCCTGACAGTTCGGTATTTTTAAAATCATGATGTCCTCTTTCATAAATTCCCTGTTTTGCTTCGCTGCATTTTTGCATGTGACACTAAACCACTTTGTCATTTCACTGATCACGTGCCGTCCATTATATTCGTCCTATTATCCTTCACGATCTTTTGCCGGACTCTGTCGACGGCCTACAAATCCTAGTTCAACATTCCACCACTCTTCGTCTTGTTTCCATCCCATGCTTTCCCCCACATATATAAAGAAACAATCAGGACGACGTTGAATTCTTTGGCAGCTTGGGGTGGGGTGGGGGAGGGATGTAGGAGGAGTTGGCAAATTGACAGTTGGGAACTCTGAATATTTCTGAGAGTTACGATGTAGTGAACTCAGAAAAAAAATCCGACAGTGAAGGAGTAAAATATTTAGAAGGTTACGTGATGGAAAGTTTGCCGGTTTAGCGAAAGGACAATGAGCGGAATGTGAGACCGAAATGAACTAATTGGTCTCAGTATTCATTCATTCTGTCTGCCAATTATTAACTGTTGTTGATCCAATGAATGATTAGTCACACTCTGAAAATTATTCCAATCATCCACCCCTCACCTCGCTAGCCTCCCATTCCGAGAATTGCAAAGATTCATCATGAAGAAAATTTTGGATACCTCAGTTCCAAATGACCGAAACTATACTTAAGAGTTGTGCCCTCTTGTTAGAAACTTATCGATACGTAATACCATCTACCTTCCGTTATTTTTCTCTTTGATTGAATAAGTTCGCGCTATTCGTGTACACCAAGAGGTACATTTAGCAACGAAATTGACAATGGACTTCTAACAATTAAATTTGCCTGCTTAATTGTGCAATAGTAATGTTTGATTATAACATGTGCGGTTGTGTTCTCGTTGGCCTTGTGGTATGATTCACGCGTCTGGTGCTCATGTGTATGGCGCAGGAAAGGTATCAGATTGAAATTCCGGCAAGTCCCCAAGCGAGATGTTTTAGAACACGGAGGCAAAATTTACAAATCGGCCTGTTTCCACTCAGGTGTTCCGTGCAAAATCTTCGCAGAAACAGAAAAATGTTCATCTGTTTCGGCAGCGTCAAGGTGAGAACGTTCGCCCCACTTTTATAATGTCCGCAGCTCCATTCTAGGCCCAAAATAATTTTAACTATCGCTCAGGCGTTTCCCTGCCGGTCACAGTCAGTTTGATCGTAAATACAAAATACCCTGCAGATGCTGGAGTCAAAGCAACACTCACAACGCGCTGGAGGAACTCAGCAGGTTGGGCAGCATCCGTGGAAACGATGAGTCGACGTTTCGGGCCGGAATCCTTCGACAGGACTGAAGAGGGAAGGGGCAGAGACCACATAAAGAAGGTGGGGGGAGGGTGGGAAGGAGAAGATTGGTAGGTTCCAGGTGAAAAACCAGTAAAGGGAAAGATAAAGGGGTGGGGGAGGGGAAGCAGGGAGGTGCTAGGCAGGAAAGTGAAGAAGGAATAGGGGAAAACACAATGGGTAGTAGAAGGAGGCGGAACCATGAGGGAGGTGATAGGCAGCTGGGGGAGGGGGCAGAGTGACATAGGGATAAAAGAAGGGAGGGGGAGAGAATTACCAGAAGTTGGAGAATTCTATGTTCATATCAAGGGGCTGGAAACTATCCAGACGGTATATGAGGTGTTGCTCCTCCAACCTGAGTTTAGCCTCATTATGGTAGTAGAGGAGGCCATGTATGGACATAACTGAATGGGAATGGGAAGCAGAGTTGAAGTGGGTGGCTACTGGGAGATCCTGTCTGTTGTGGCGGACGGAGCGGAGGTGCTCGACCAAGCGGTCCCCCAATCTGCGTCGGGTTTCACCGATGTAGAGGAGGCCGCACCAGGAGCACGGGATGCAATAGATGACCCCAATAGAGTCACAAGTGAAGTGTTGCCTCACCTGGAAGGACTGTTTAGGGCCCTGCATTGTGGCAAGAGAGGAGGTGTAGGGACAGATGTAGCACTTACGCTTACAGCGATAAGTGCCGGGTGGGAGATCCGTGGGGAGGGACGTGTGGATCACGGAGTCGCGGTGGGACCGATCCCTGCGGAAAGCGGAGAGGGGTGGAGAGGGAAAGATGTGCTTAGTGATGGGGTCCTGTTGAAGGTGGCCGAATGTTGCGGAGGATAATGTGCTGGATCCGGAGGCTGGTGGGGTGGTAGGTGAGGACAAGGGGATCTCTGTCCCTGTTATGGTGGCGGGAGGATGGGGTGAGGGCCGAAGTGCGGGAAATGGAGGGATGCAGGTGAGGGCATCATTGATGACGGCAGAAGGGAAACCAGGATCCTTAAGGAAAGAGGACATTTGAGATGTCCTGGAACGGAAAACCTCAGCCTGGGAGCAGATGCGGCGGAGACGGAGGAACTGGGAATAGGGAATGGCGACCCTTTCCACGGATGCTGCCCGACCTGCTGAGTTCCTCCAGCGTGTTGTGACAGTCAGTTTGATGACAGCTGCCTGACAATTTGACTGTAAATAAACAAAGAATAGATTTGACTTTGAAAACACACAATTAAACACATTCCGATTGGTGAACAAACAGTGGATAGAATTTCAGCAGCGAGAACTTGGGGAAAAAAAAACACCCGTCATGTTTTCACTCTGTATGAATCTATCGCAGTATCTCCTTCCAACTCTTGAACTATTCATCTCCCTCCACGTAATTTTTTCCCCCGTCAGATTTTAGGTTGACGTCATTGTTGCTCATTTCTTTCTGTTTGTGTATCTCATTCTTTTTTTCAGATAGAAACACCTGCCTTTTGGTCTGTCACGCAGTCAAATCAATGCTCAGGGCTACGCATGGATGTTAGACCGTGAGTTGCATTTCAAATCCCTCGATTCTCCCGGCATTAGGATCTGGGGAAATGTTGCAGTGGCCTCAGTCTTTCATTTTTGCAGGGAACGTGTTTTTTTTTGTGGTTCGTCGTTTCAGCAGTCAGTCTTGTTTGCCGCAGCGCACAACCATCTGTCATTTCACGCTGCCGATTGGGATGATTAGATCTGTTGCCGCGGTCTAGGGGAAGCTGCAGACGGTACCAATTGAAGATTAAACGCTGAGCACGCAATAGGTCACTGGTCAGACACATCGTGGATTCCCTCATTTCTTAAAATCAAGTGCCTGAATGGGACACAAACAAAATTTATTCAATTAATGCAGTTGTTGTAACTTCCTTACCAAGAGACTTCATAGTGTGGAATATTCCATCATGGAAATTAGTTTTTAGTCCTAATTCGGCAAAGTAGTTTAGCGTACCTGCCTGAGCGGGTCTTGCTAGCCTCTGTCCCTCTTAACCAATGCCATCCGTGCAATTCATTCAAAGACTAATTTCCTAACCTATTAACAAGCAAAAAAATGTAAAATGTCGAGTTTCATGATTGAATGAAACATCGTGGCATTGTCAAATAAATTGTCCAGTATATCTTTAATAAAGACCGAATTCCTTGTTGTTTATTAAGATATTTAACATACACACCCTGAGGCATGCTCGTATCCACGTTATCCTGGGATAACATCATACAGTGACATTATATACGCACGTTTTTCTCCGCAGCACTGGCCATCCATTGTTCTGAGTAATAATTTTTCCACTTCCTGAAAACTGCGCGGCACTTGATTATTTTAATATACATTATATCAGAAACATAGAAACCATAGAAACATAGGAACATAGAAAATCTACAGCACATTACAGGCCCTTCGGCCCACGCTGTTGTGCCGACCATGTAACCCACTCTAGAAGCTGCTTAGAATCTCCCTACCGCATGACCCTCTATTTTTCTTAGCTCCATGTACCAATCTAAGAATCTCTTAAAAGACCCTATTGTATCCGCCTGTATCACTGTCGCTGACAGAGCATTCCACGCACCTATCACTCCCTGTGTGAAAAACTTACATCTGACATCCCCCTTGTGTCTACTTCCAGCCGCCTTAAAACTATGCCCCCCTCCTGTTAGCCATCTCAGTCCTGAGAAAAAGCCTCTAGCTATTCACACGATCAATGCCTCTCATAATCTTATATATCTCTATCAGGTCACCTCGCATCCTCCATCGCTCCAAGGAGAAAAGGCCACGTTCAATCAACCTGTTCTTCTAAGGCATTCCCTCCAATCTGAGCAACATCCTTGTAAATCTCCTCTGCACTCTCCCTATAGTATCCACGTCCTTCCTGTAGTGAAGTGACCAGAACTGAACACAACACTCCAAGTGGGATCTAACTAAGGTTTTATATAGCTGCAACATTACTTCACGGCTCTTGAACTCAATCCTACAGTTGATGAAGGCCATCACATCATACGCCTGTGGCGACCCACTTTCTGGCACACACGAACCGGCTCACGAAGCAGCGCGCGCAGGCAGCGGGCCGGCCCCAAAAAGGGTGCCGGGCCGTCTTCACCAGCAGCGGGAAAATCCTGCGCGCAGAAAGGGTCTGCGAATATGCATTCCCCACGGCAGTTCCGCCCCAGGGAGTCTTTAAAGCAGGCCGCGAAGTTTGAATAAATCTCTTTATCGCAACTCCAACTCACCGACTCCCTGTGGTTATTCTAGCGCTGTGTGTAGCACACCGCTACACGCCTTCTTTTTTTAGTAATTTATTTTTTATTAAAGTTCATCACCAAACAAACATTTCCATAAGATGTATTTCAGATATTGTACATATATACTAGCATAAATCTCCACAATATTTATCTGAGGTATACACCCATAGAAAGAAAGAACAAGCAATAAAAGAAAACTATGTACAAGTAGGGAGTGATTTTTTTACAACATATTCATTGATTTGTGAGAATAAAATCAGGCCTATGAGGTGTTATGTAGTTGAACCATTTTCCCCCAGTATGAATCAAATTGTTCCAACTTATGATTAACAGATGCTGTTATCGTCTCCGTTTTGTAAATGTCCATTGTAATTTCCACCCTTGCGTTTAAAGTTGGGCTCTCCTGTGATAACCATTTACCATACGCTTTCTTAACAACACTGTCAACCTGTGTAGCAGCTTTGAGTGTCCTATCGACAATCCAAGATCTCGCTGATCCTCCACACTGTCAAGTATTGCCGTTAATATTATATTCTGTCTTTAAATTTGACCTACTGAAATGAACCACTTCACACTTATCTGAGTTGAACTCCATCTGCCACTTCTTAGCCCAATTCTGCATCCCATCGGTGTACTACTGTAACCTCCGACAACCTATCCACAACACCCTTAACTTTTGTGTCATCAACAAACTTACTAAGCCACCCTTTTAGTTCCTCATCCAGGTCATTTATAAAAATCACAAAGGGGAGGCGTCCCAGAACAGATCCCTGCAGACCATCACTAGTCACCAAACTCCATGCAGAATACGAACCATCTACAGTATACGAACCTTTGCCTTCTGTGGTCAAGCCAATTCTGGATCCACAAAACAAGGTCTCCTTGGATCCCATTGCCTCATTACTTTCTGAATCAGCTTCACATGGGGAGTCTTATCAAATGCCTTACTGAAATCCATCATCCACTGCTCTATCTTTATTAATGTGTTCTGTAACATCCTCAAAGAATTCAATCAGATTCGTAAGGCATGACCTGCCCTTGACAAAGCCATGCTGACTATCCCTAATCAAATTATGTCTCTCCAAATTCTCATAAACCCTACCTCACAGGATATTCTCTAACAATTTGTCCACCACTGAAGTAAGATTTACTGGTCTATAATTTCCTGAGTTATCTCTACTCCCTTTCTTGAACAAGAGAATAACGTTCGCAACCTTTCAATCCTCTGGTACTTTCCCCGTCCCTATTGATTATTAGATTATTAGATTATGAGGACACTCAGTCCTCGTTTATTGTCATTTAGAAATGCATGCATTAAGAAATGATACAATGTTCCTCCAGTATGATACCACAGAAACACAGGACAGACCAAGACTAAAACTGACAAAAACCACATAATTATAACATATAGTTACAACAGTGCAAAGCAATACCGTAATTTGATAAAGAGCAGAACATGGGCACGGTAAAAAAAGTCTCAAAGTCCCAATAGCCCCATCATCTCACGCAGACGGTAGAAGGGAGAAACTCTCCCTGCCATGAACCTCCAGCGACGCAAACTTGCCGATGCAGCACCCTGGAAGCACCCGACCACAGCTGACTCTTAGTCCGCCCGAAAACTTCGAGCCTCCGACCAGCCCTCCGATACCGAGCACCGACGCACCATCTCTGCCGAGCGCTTGGATCCCGCCCCGGCCTCCGAGCAACAAGCAAAGCCGAAGACTCGGGGCCTTTCCCTCCGGAGATTCTGGATCACACGCGGCAGCAAAACAGGCATTTCAGAAGTTTCACCAGACGTTCCTCCGTGCGCTCACGTCTGCCTCCATCAAATCAGGATTGTGCACGGCACCCTACTTGACAGATAACAGATATTCATCACCAGAGTGGCCGCTGCGCGCTGCGTCGCGCCGCTATCTTCTCCTCTCCTTGATGCAGAGGTCATCGCCGGAGGCTCAGCAATCTCCCTCCTCGCTGGGGTATATCTCGTCCGGTCCGGTGACTTATCTAACTTAATACCTTCCAAAAGCTCCAACACATCTCCTTTCTTACTCCTCCGCTTCTATACACGTTTCCACACTCATTCCTGATTGGTCCTAGATAATAGTTAATAGAACGAAAGTTCAAAGATCACGTAGTTTTGATCTTATGTATTAATTGGAGGTGTTACGTACCCCGTAACTGGGTTGCCAAACCAGCAGAAATGGATCACTCAGTTGGAGTCTGGATAACTAGAACTAAGAAAGTTTTATTAAAGAAACAAGCAACACAGTACTCTAATCAAAAGGATAATGAATGCAACAGTTCAGCAATGATAAACATACATGTACACAGAATTCAGATAACAGGATCAATCAAGCTCTATCGTTGTCTAGGGGCAATGACCAGTTTCAAAGTGACGCAAAGTTCAGTTCAATTTAGTTCAGTTCAGTTCGCAGTAATCGCTTCCGTGGCGATGGACAGTGGGGGGGAAGGAGAGAGAGAGCAAAACGAATGAATATTCAAGGCTTCCACACAGACCTTCGCAGTCAGCTTTCGGACGAGTCCTTTGTAATGTCATCTGGGGTCACCGACCGTGACCCCTCCGTTTCCAGATACGATCGTTTCCCTGCGCTGAACCTGGCACCCAGGCAAGGGTGGATACACACCAGGTTCCCCTCGATCGTGCCTTTCCACCCTGTGCGTTTATGGCCCGGTACTTTCCACCGACTTGTGAGAGGCGCACCGCTTCCAGGGTCTCGTTACCTCGGGTGTCGTGTGTGTCCTGCCTTAGCGAACCTGTCCCTTTTTATCCCCCTGCTGGGGTATCGCCCGTCCATCACTTCAAACAGTTCAGGGTTCAAAGGGGGGGCCGCTCTAGACAGCTCTCTCTCCCCCGTCCCTTCATTACACATCTCCAAATGCTGCTCCATTGTTTCCCTGATCTCTCTCTCTCCTGAAGACAGGTGGCAGACCAACTGCTGATCACACAGGACAGCTAACATCTTAATCTATGTGTATTCTTGTCACAGAGGATATAATGAAATACCGTACAACAAAGAAAATCATTCACGTTACGTAAACTTTTTTCTCTGGGCGTTGAATGCCAGCCGCGCGGTAATGTGCGCAGGCGCCTTTTAGTTATTGAGCGGCAGTGCAGTCGCGCAGCCGCGCGGCTCAGACGGAACAACCTTGCCCCATTTATGGACATCAAAGCTCTTGACCTATATCCATGATATCAGGTGGTAGCTTGTTATATCTTGTGACTTTTCGGCCTTGGCACGACACAGGTAAGATAATGGATAACATGTATTGCAGTAAATCAGGAGACTCAACAGTGGAAATTAATAAACATTGGGAGAGGACCTTTAGCTCAAGTTCTCCTTCCTCCAGAAACTTAAAGGTAATCTGTGCGTGATTCATATTTTCTGTAATTTCTGGTCCCATTACTCCGATTCTGGAGGTAATTTTGCACTCTGACGATGACGACAACAGCCGGACTCAGTTCGATCTGTGAGGACGATGTTTTGTTGACTTGTTGATTGCCGGCATCCGCTCCGAACCTGTGAGCAATATGATCGGCGTGAGCTAATTGAAATTGTGATAACGTATCTGTTTATAAAACTAGGTTTCGGGACATCTTTTGTTAAGTGCAGCAGCACAGTACAGCACCATGAATAGGACATTTACCCGGTTACGCAATCGGGATATTAAATTAAAGTAATCCAATCTGCTCTCAGCTGGCCCGTTCTATTCTCTACTTGTCGGTCTTTCATTGAATTAAACGCGTAATTCTAAATTATATCAGCAAGATGAAATGGAAAATTCTGTTTTCTCTGATCCCAGTGACAGAGTGTACCTTGTTACCTGCATTGGGTCTGGTAGTGAAATTTACCGGGACTTCCCATGTGGTTGTCAGGATGGCCGAGCGGTCCAAGGCGCTGCGTTCAGGTCGCAGTCTCTAATGGAGGCGTGGGTTCGAATCCCACTCCTGACAATTCAGTGTTTTAAATTACTATGTCCATTTTCCTATGTTTCTTTGATTTCCTCGATTGACCGTCAGTTTTGCTTCGTTGTATTTTTGCATCTGAAATTGAACAACCCTGTTAGGAAGAGTCAACATGGCTTTGTGCGTGGCAGGTCATGTTTGACCAATCTATTGGAGTTTTTCGAGGACGTTACCAGGAAAGTGGAGGAAGGGAAGGCAGTGGATATTGTCTACATGGACTTCAGTAAGGCCTTTGACAAGATCCCGCATGGGAGGTTAGTTAGGAAAATTCAGTCGCTAGGTATACATGGAGAGGTGGTAAATTGGATCAGACATTGGCTCAATGGAAGAAGCCAAAGAGTGGTAGTAGAGAATTGCTTCTCTGAGTGGAGGCCTGTGACTAGTGGTGTGCCACAGGGATCAGTGCTGGGTCTATTGTTATTTGTCATCTATATCAATGATCTGGATGATAATGTGGTAAATTGGATCAGCAAATTTGCTGATGATACAAAGATTGGAGGTGTAGTAGACATTGAGGAAGGTTTTCAGAGCCTGCAGAGGGACTTGGACCAGCTGGAAAAATGGACTGAAAAATGGCAGATGGAGTTTAATGCAGACAAGTGTGAGGTATTGCACGTTGGAAGGACAAACCAAGGTAGAACATACAGGGTAAATGGTAAGGCACTGAGGAGTGCAGTAGAACAGAGGGATCTAGGAATACAGATACAAAATTCCCTATAAGTGGCGTCACAGGTAGATAGGGTCGTAAAGAGAGCTTTTGGTACATTGGCCTTTATTAATTGACGTATCGAGTATAAGAGCTGGAATGTTATGATGAGGTTGTATAAGGCATTGGTGAGGCTGAATCTGGAGTATTGTGTTCAGTTTTGGTCACCAAATTACAGGAAGGATATAAATAAGGTTGAAAGAGTGCAGAGAAGATTTACAAGGATGTTGCCAGGACTTGAGAAACTCAGTTACAGAGAAAGGTTGAATAGGTTAGGACTTTATTCCCTGGAGCATAGAAGAATGAGGGGAGATTTGATAGAGGTATATAAAATTATGATGGGTATAGATAGAGTGAATGCCAGCAGCTTTTTTCCACTGAGGCAAGGGGAGAAAAAAACCAGAGGACATGGGTTAAGGGTGAGGGGGGAAAAGTTTAAAGGGAACATTAGGGAGGGCTTCTTCACACAGAGAGTGGTGGGAGTATGGAATGAGCTGCCAGACGAGGTGGTAAATGCGGGTTCCTTTTTAACATTTAAGAATAAATTGGACAGATACATGGATGGGAGGTGTATGGAGGGATATGGTCCGTGTGCAGGTCAGTGGGACTAGGCAGAAAATGGTTTGGCACAGCCAAGCAAGGCCAAAAGGCCTGTTTCTGTGCTGTAGTTTCTATGGTTCTATGGTTCTGTCCTTCCACAGAAGAAGTGTCATTTACTTTATTTATCCTATCGTTCTTAACAATCTTCTCCTGCACTGTTTCGAAAGTGTGCAGGGTTATAGTTGAAACTTACACCACTCTTCGTCTATTTCCATGCCAATATTTTCCCCAAACAGACAAGAAAACTTGACGAATAAAGTTGAATGCAATTACAATTCAACGGGCAGAGTGGCGATTTGGCCGGTTGGGAAAGTAGAGTAATCTAAGAGTTACAAGTAGAGAGAGTCTGAACACAGAAAAAGACCAACAGTGAAAGAGAAGGAGATTTAGAAAGTTACATAACGGAGGACTTGTAGGTTCCGAAACAGGCCGATGTGGGTAACAGAGCGAAATGCGAGATCGAACTGAGCTAATTGGTCCTGATATTCATTCATTTCATGTGCCATATACCCCATTTGTGGATCTAACACCCAACTGCCAATCATTCCAATGATCCACACAGGCCTGAGCCGAAACTTGCACTGATTCATCGTGAAGAAAGTTTTACATAACTCGGATCTAAATAATCAGAGCTTTGCATAGAGTTATGTTTTCTTGTTAGAAAGTCATCGACCCGTAAAACCAACCTAGAAACCTTATTGGCATTATCACTTTAAACATTTTTTGAACTGAGTATGTTCACCGCTGATTCTGCACCGCACGTGATCTGGACCAACGTATTTCGACACCAGTGTTGCATTTATCAAAATTATTTTCAATTGTTTCGCCACAAATACATTTGGATGTTTAATCGTGCAATTATAGGAACATGGAAACGAAAAAAACCTACAGCATAAGACAGGCTCTTTGCCTCACAATGCCGTGCCGAAAACATACTTACTTTAGAAATTACCTAGGGTTACACATAGCCCTCTATCTTTCTAAGCTCCATGTACCTATCCAGGAGTCTCTTAAAAAAACCCTATCGTATCCGCCTCCACCACCGTTGCCGGCAGCCCATTCCATGCACTCACCACTCTCTGCGTAAAAAACTTACCCCTGACATCTCCCTGGTACCTACTTCCAAGCACGTTAAAATTGTGGTGTTTAATGCTGAAAGCATGCCCGGTTGTGGTACCTTGGCCTTGTGATATGATTCTCGCGTCCGTTGCTCTTGTAGGTATGTAACATGTGAGAGGTATCGGATTCAAATCCCGGGCGAGCCCATTTATTCACAAAACAATCTGCAGATGCTGGGGTCAAAGCAGCACTCACGATACGCTGGAGGAGCTCAGCAGGTCGGGCAGCATCCGTGGAAAAGATCGGTCGACGTTTCGGGCCGGAACCCTTCGTCAGGACTGAAGAGGGAAGGGGCAAAGGCCCTATAAAGAAGGTGGGGGGAGGGTGGGAAGGAGAAGGCTGGTAGGTTCCAGGTGAAAAACCAGTAAGGAGAAAGATAAAGGGGTGGGGGAGGGGAAGCAGGGAGGTGATAGGCAGGAAAGGTGAAGAAGGAATAGGGGAAAACACAATGGGTAGTAGAAGGAGGTGGAACCATGAGGGAGGTGATAAGCAGCTGGGGGAGGGGGCAGAATGACATAGGGATAGGGGAAGGGAGTGGGAGGGAATTACCAGAAGTTGGAGAATTCTATGTTCATACCATGGGGCTGGAGACTATCTAGACGGTATATGAGGTGTTGCTCCTCCAACCTGAGTTTAACCTCATCATGGCATTAGAGGAGGCTATGAATGGGCATATTTGAATGTGAGTGGGAAGCAGAGTTGAAGTGGGTGGCTACCTGGAGATCCTGTCTGTTGTGGCGGACGGAGCGGAGGTGCTCGACGAAGCGGTCCCCCAATCTGCGTCGGGTTTCATTGATGTAGAGGAGGCCACACCGGGAACACCGGATGCAATAGATGATCCCAACAGACTCAGAAGTGAAGTGTTTTCTCACGTGGAAGGACTGTTTGCCCCAGGAATCTACCAGCCTTCTCCTTCCCACCCTCCCACTACCTTCTTTATGGGGCCTCTGCCCCTTCCCTCTACAGTCCTGACGAAGGGTTCCGGCCCGAAACGTCGACTGATCTTTTCCACGAATGCTGGCCGACCTGCTGAGTTCCTCCAGCGTGTTGTGAGCCCATTTATTCGCCAAGGCAAATGTTTTAGAACACAGAGGCAAAATTCACAGACCTGCCTATTCCTACTGCGGTGTTCTGAGTAAAAGTTTCGTAGAAACACAAAAAAAATGTTCAGCTGGTTCTGCTGTGTCACGATTAGTACGTTCGCCGCACTTTTGTAATGTCCCCAGTCCTATCCTATTTTGACAATTGCTCTGATTGTGAAGATTGTGCGTTTTACTGCCATTCAGAATCCCCTTGATAACAGTTGCCCGATGACTTTTTCGTAAGTAAGCAAGGAATAACTTTGAGTTTGCGAACACCCAGTCAAATATACATTCGCATAGCCGAACAAGTAGTGGATACAAATCCAGTACGGAGAACTTGGAATGAAGAAACAAAATATACCTCAGCCATATTTTAACTGTCCATGAATCTCTCGCTGTATTTCCTTCCAACTCTTGAACTACTCGTACCCCTCCACGTGATTCTATTTCTACCCGTCAGCCTCCTAGACTGACCTCATCGTTGGTAATTTCTTTCTGTTGTTGTTTTGCTTTTTTTTCCGGAGAGAAGCTGCTGCTTTTGGTCTGTCACGCAATGAAACCAATGCTCAGGGCTACGCGGGGATGGTAAAACATGAGTTGATGCCAAATCCCTGGCTCTCGATTCAGACAGAGTCATTTTCTGCTGGTGTTAGATTCCGGTGAACTCAGTCTTTCAGTGCTTTTTTGGGGTTAGACATTTCAGCAGTCAGACTTGTCTTCAGCAGCGCACAGCCATCTGTCATTGCAAGTTGTCCATTGGGTTGTTTGAATCTGCTGCAGCGGTTTAGATCAGCCATTCTCAACGGGGGCCCTATGGCCCCCTTGGGGGCCCTGGCACATTTGAAGGGGGCCACCGACTGAAAACTGTGAGAAGGGGAGCCCCAAGGGTTTATGGGGGCCCTGGTAACTGAACCGATGAAATACCCAAGCAGCAACCTTCATTGGAGTCAATAGTTTCCCTTCTATTTATAATATTCCAACACACCATTTGAATTCGGCGCACCTGGTACATTCATTGCTTAAGCTCCTCCCACACGGCCTCACTTCAGAGCCAGTCGCGAATCAGGCTGCACCGGGTCAACGTATTCAATCAAGGGTTCTTGCACCCATTATCGCCATACTTCATTCTCCGAAGATCAGCGTGTCTTGCTAGGCCTTTTTTAGCCTAGTAACTTTAAAGTACATGTGTTTGATATATTATACTTTAAGGTAGGTTGTGAAAAGTGTTTATTACTGCAAATGAAGTCACCGAAAAAAAAATATCCCTGGCTTTGGGTGACAGCAGTTTTTGTCAGTAATGTGTCTATTTTGCGCGCTTATTCCCAAGACAAAAACTTTTAGGCAGCCTTCCTAAACCATTTCCCAGTCAATGTTGTCAATTTGGCTAGAAACAAAATAGCAAAATCATTTAAATTTTTTTTCATGTTTGGAAGTTTTTAGCGAATGCATATGACAAGGAAATTTGAAATATTGTGTTATTATGCATTTACACTATGTCATTTGCTAAATCTCAGTTGAAATTATAAATTTTCACGGTAATTTGGTTAATTCGGCGACTAAACATACGTAGTGAGTTTCCCCAAGTCACTTGAAAGGAGGGCCCTGGAACCTGAAAAGAGCTCCTAAGGGGGCCGTGGCCAAAAACAGTTGAGAATCACTGGTTTAGATGAAGCAGTGGACGGTGCTAATTCAACGTGAAGGTTATTCGCTAAGTACGCAATGGGTCACTAGTCCGACAGCAGGCAGACACATTGCGAATTCCCTCATTTCTTGAAATCGAGTGCCTGAATGGGACACAAGCAAAATTCATTCAATTAGTGCAGCTCTTGCAACCTCCTTACCAAAAAACTTCATAGTATGAAATATTCCATCATGGAAATTAGTTCTTAGCCCCAATTCTGCAAAGTAGCCTAGTGTGCCTACTTAAGCAGGTCTTGTTACATAGAAACATAGAAGCATAGAAAACCTACAGCACAATATGCCCTTTGGCCCACTAAACTGTGCCGAACATGTCCCTACTTTAGAACTACCAAGGCTTTACCCATAGCCCTCTATATTTCTAAGCTCCACGTAGCCATCCAGGGGTCTCTTAAAAGACCCTATCGTTTCCGCCTCCACCGCCGTTGCTGGCAGCCCATTCCACGCACTCACCACTCTCTGCGTAAAAAACTTACCCCTGACATCTCCTCTGTACCAACTTCCAAGCACTTTAAAACTATGCCCTCTCATCCCTGGGGAAAAGCCTCTGACTATCCGCACGATCAATGCCTCTCAATATCTTATACACCTCTATCAGGTCACCTCTCATCCTTCGTCGCTCCAAGGAGAAAAGGCCGAGTTCACTCAACCTATTCTCATAAGGCATGCTCCCCAATTCAATCAACATCCTTGTAAATCTCTTGTGTACCCTTTTTATGCTTTCCACATCCTTCCTGTAGTGACAACACCAGAACTGAGCACAGGTGGGGTCTGATCAGGGTCCTATATAGCTGCAAAATTACCTCTCAGCTCTTAAGCTCAATCCCATGATTGATGAAGGCCAATGCACCGTATGCCTTCTTAACCACAGAGTCAACCTGCGTAGCTGCTTTGAATGTCCTATGGACTCGGATCCCAAGATACCTCTGATCCTCCACACTACCAAGAGTCTTACCATTAATGCTATATCCTGCCATCATATTTAACCGACCAAAATGAACCACCTCACAATTATCTGGGTTGAAATCCATCTGCCACTTCTCAGCCCAGTTTTACATCCTATCAATGTCCCATTGTAACCTCTGACAGCCCTCCACACTATCCACTACACACCCAATCTTTGTGCAATCAACAAATTTACCAACCCATCCCTCCACTTCTTCATCCAGGTCATTTATAAAAATCACGAAGAGAAGGGGTCCCAGAACAGATCCTTGTTCCTACAGGCTCAATAACAATGATATAATCACCTGTTCCTACAGGCTCAATAACAATGTTATGATCACCTGTTCCTACAAGCTCAATAACAATGTTATGATCACCTGTTCCTACAGGCTCAAAAACTTCCGTACTCAAACTTCTATTCTGATTGTCACAGAATAACAATTCTAGACAGGCCTCCCCTCTTTTTGGTGCATTAATATACTGGGTCAAAAATTCAGTAACTCAATTAATTCACTTTCTTGTAATCCATGAGTTACTGGGTAGGGGTCCCAGAACAGATCCCTGACGGCCTCCAGTTCTGGATTCACAAAACAATGTCTCCTTGGATCCCATGCCTCCTTACTTTCTCAATAAGCCTGGCATGGGGTACCTTATCAAATGCCTTGCTAAAATCCATATACGCTACATCTACTGCTCTACCTTCATCAATGTGTTTAGTCACATGCTCAAAAAATTCAATCGGGCTCATAAGGCACGACCTGCCTGTGACAAAGCCATGCTGACTATTCCTAATCATATTATACCTCTCCCAATGTTCATAAATCCTGCCTCACAGGATCTTCTCCATCAACTTACCAACCACTGAACTAAGACTCAATGGCCTATAATTTCCTGGGCCATCCATACTCCCTTTCTTGAATAAGGGAACAACACCCGCAATCCTACAATCCTCCGAACCCCCCCGCCCCCGTCCTCATTGATGATGCAAAGATCATTGCAAGAGGCTCAGCAATCTCATCCCTCGCCTCCCACAGTAGCCGAGGGTACATCTTGTCCGGTCCCGGTGACTTATCCAAATTGATACTTTCAAAAGCTCCAGCACATCTCTTCCTTAATATCTACATGCCCGAACTTTTCAGTCCGCTGTAAGTCATCCCTACAACTGCCAAGATCCTTTTCCATAATGAATACTGAAGCAAAGTATTTATTAAGTACCTCTAATATTTCCTCCTGTTCCATACACACTTTTCCACGGTCACATGGTCCTATTCTCTCATGTCTTATCCTCTTGCTCTTCACATACTTGTAGGATGCCTTGGGGTTTTCCTTAATCCTGTCCGCCAAGGCATTCTCATGGCCCCTTCTGGCTCTCCTAATTTCATTCTTAAGCTCCTTTCTGCTAGCCTTATAATCTTCTAGATTCCTATCATTACCTAGTTTTTTGAACCTTTTGTAAGCTCTTCTTTTCTTCTTGACTAGATTTACAACAGCATTTGTACACTGTGGTTCCTGTACCCTACCATACTTTCCCTGTCTCATTGGAACGTACCTACTCAGAACCCCACAAAAATATTTCCTCCCTGAACATTTGCCACATTTCTTCTGTACGTTTCCCTGAGAACACCTGTTTCCAATTTATGCTTCCGTTCTCCCTGATAGCCTCATATTTCCCCTTACTCCAATTAAACGTTTCCCTAACTTGTCTGTTCCTATACCGCTACAATGCTATGGTAAAGGAGATAGAATTGTGATCACTATCTCCCACTGAGAAGACCTGACACCTTACCAGGTTCATTTGCCAATACCAGATCAAGCACAGTCTCTCCCCTTGTTGGCCTGTTAGCCTGTGTCCCTCTCAACCTATGTTATCCATGCAATTTATTCGAAGACTAATTTCGTAACTCATTTACAAGGAAAAAATGTTGATTTTCGTGATTGTTTGAAACAAAGTGGCACTCTCAAATAAATTACACTTTGTACATTTAATAAAGTCCGAAAGCTTTGTTGATTATTCGGTCATTTACTTACGCATCTTGACGCATTCTCCTTTCCCATATTATATAGTTATATTATATATATGTACGTAAGGGTTTATCTAAGGGCCTGATGTGGGCACGTGGCCGAGTGGTTAAGGCGTTCGTCTAGTGATCTGAAGGTCGTCAATTTGAGCCTTAGCTGAGGCGGCATGTTGTGTCCTTGAGACCGGCACTTAAACATATATTGCTCTATGTCTGTGTGAGGAGTGGCGCGCCGCACAGTCTTTCGTTCCGCGCCTTATAAGGCATGAAAATGCCCGACGCTGGCCTCTTAGGCCTGAGTTGACGATCCCTTCTCCTCCCCTCCCCCCAGGGGCCCGATGGCATATTGGAGAGCACGTTGAGCGCAACTGCTGTGTGTCGTCATTTCAGCCACCAGTCCGTCTATTTTTTTTTCAGTTGCGCTGGCCTGAGCAGGACGTTTTAACACTTCTGGAAAACTGTGCGGCACTTTAAATGTTTTTTTCAAAGATATGCATAATATGAGTAGTTCGAATGAATATCGAAAGTCACATCGTTTTGATTTGCCGACCTGTTAGATACTATTACGAGTATGAACCTTTTGATGAAGGGTTCCATTGGAAGAATTTATAATTTACTATTACAATGGGATAAGCGTCCTTTATTTACGATTAAACAAGATTGGGAAAAGGAACTCAATTTGACTTTAATGACGGAGGACTGGACGCGGATTCTGAAGCTAATTAACTCTTCTTTGATCTGTGCTAGTCATTCACTGATTCAACTTAAAATTGTACATCGTTACTATTTGACAAAGGAGAGATTGTTTAAAATGTTTCCTAATGTTGATAGTTATTGCGATAGATGTAAAACTGAGCCAGCTATACTGACACACATGTTCTATACTGGAACAGTTCTGGAAGTCAGTTTTATCTACAATTTCTAAAGCACTTAAAATTAATTTACAACCTAACAAATTAACTGTGCTTTTTGGAATAATTCCTCAAACTATCCACGGTATCTCTTTGTCTGACTAACCTATTATTGTATTTGTTACATTGATAGCTAGGAGGGCCATTTTGTTGAAGTGAAAGGATACGTCGGCTCCCATTTTGTCGCAATGGTTCTCTCAAGTAATGCTATGTCTTAGTCTGGAGAAAATTAGAAGTCGAACCTTTGGAACCTATGTTTGATTTTGAGAAAAGATGGGGTTCATTTGCTCGTTACTATCATTTGAGTTAATTGATAGATTTCCTCCACGATCTAATTGTAAATTTTTGGTACTTTTTTTTCTTGCTGGCAGTTTGATGCTGACCTTTAGAAGCTTTTTGTATGACGCATGGCTCCGGGGTTGAACACCTAATGTTTTTTTTCTCACTTTTCCTTGCTTAGTATGGTTTTTTTCCCACTTTTTTTGTCTCCAAATTTTTTTCAATCTTTAAAACAATGTTTTTTTTTTCTTGAGACATTGTAAGTATTGCCTACTTCGATGTACTCCTGTTAATTTAGATTAGATTAGATTATGAGGACACTCAGTCCTCCTTTATTGTCATTTAGAAATGCATGCATTAAGAAATGATACAATGTTCTTCCAGAGTGATAGCACAAAAACACAGGACAAACCAAAGACTAACACTGACAAGATCACATAATTATCACATATAGTTACAGCAGTGCAAAGCAATACCATAATTTGATAAAGGGCAGACCATGGGAACGGTAAAAAAAAAGTCTCAAAGTTCCGATCGACTCCTGATGGCCCCCAATAGCAGGCGGCAGAAGGGAGAAACTCTCTCTCCCATAAACCTCCAGGTACCGACAACTGTCGATGCATTGGAAGCACCCGACCACAGCCGACTCTGAGTCAGTCCGAAAACTTCGATCCTCCGACCAGCTCTTCGACACCGAGCACCGAGCACCATCTCTGCCGAGCGGCCGCCGAGCAACAAGCAAAGCCGAGGATTCGGGGCCTTCCCCTCTGGAGATTCTGGATTATACAGTAACAGCGGCAGCGTAAAAGGCATTTCAGAAGTTTCTCCAGATGATTTTGGATCATAATAATAAAAAGATCTGAAAAGTTTTGATTTAATGTGAAAATGATGTGTTACAGTAGGTTACATGGTCGGCACAACATTGTAGGCCGAATGAAATGCAGGTGTGTATGCAGTGTCCAGGGAGCGGTAATAGCTCTGGTGAAGGGGCTTGCCTTGTCTACTACTGAGCAGCTCACTCACTTCTGGTCATACTGAACACTCAGCTCAGACCAAGCAGATGTTAGCATACAAGAGCAGTCATTCTGGCACATCGATTCGACAGGCAGCCTAAACCAGGTGAGGGTAGCCAGCAGCCTCATAATCCGGTGAGACAGGAACATGCCAGTCCTAGCATGCGAAGTTATCTCCAGCGGAATGGGCAGATGAAATATACTGTGAGATTTAATGACGAAAAAGGCGGTTCTGCAATGCTCCTTGGAGAGCGAGGGGTATGAGAAGACGCAGAATACGTCAAGGAAGACCCAAGTTAGTGATACTTGTTCGTACCACTGGAGCCGTCCCAGTTCAACGGCTTGTCCACTTTAAAAATTCTCCTGCACAGGTTTCCCGTCATCGTTGGATACGATAGCCAACAACCATAATGAAGTATAGTAAAACAAAGAAACACGTTCATGTGTCCGTAAACGTTTTTGAGCTGCGTTAAATTCCATCTGCGCGGTAATAAAGGGAACATTTCTGTTACGGCGCGGCCGCGCACTTGGTCAGCTTAGAAGGAGCAGTGACTCCAACTTAAAGCGAGACTATCATTTGTAGACTTAAAACCCCTTTTCTTAGCCCTTTACCAATGATATATCACTGATATCAATGATACAACAGTGTTATATTTGGTGCTTGCCTAGGCACAGCATAGGGGCAAAAAACGATGGCTAACATCTTTTGCAGGAAATTAAGAAACTCAGGAGTGAACGTTGATAACTGTGGGTCCAGGACGTTTAATTCAAGCTCTCCTTTCTTCACAGGGAGTCGGGGCCTTATTCATATATTTTGCAATTTTAGGTCCAGTTACTACAATTCGTTGTAGCAGCCATCATTGGAGTGGACTGAGTCAGAGTGGCTTTGGCTCAAATAGGCTTCGGCAAGAACAGGCAAAGGCCAGGGTAGGTTCCGGTAAGTTTTTTGTTCAGATTGTTTAGTGCGGTGAGAATGCCAGGCAGGATGATGGAATGCTCCTCTTGCAGGATGTGGGAAGTCAGGGAGCCCTCCGGTGTCCCTGACAACGACACCTGCAAGAAGTGCATCCAGCTGCAGCTCCTGACAAACTGCGTTAGGGAACTGGAGCAGGAGCTGGATGACCTGCGGATCATTCGGGAGAATGAGGAGATTATAGATAGTAGCTACAGGGAGGTAGTTACACCAAAGGAGCAGAGGATAGGAAATTGCGTCACTGTCAGGTGAGGGAAGAGGAAAGGGCAGGCAGAGCAGGGTTCCCCTGTGGCCATTCCCCTCAACAACAAGTATACCGCATTGGATACTGTTGGGGGGGATGACTTACCTGGGACAAGCTGCAGTAGCCGGATCTCTGGCACTGAGTCTGGCTCTGCAGTGCAGAAGGGAGGGTGGAAAAAGAGGAGAATGGTAGTGATAGGGGATTTGATAGTTAAAGGTGCAGATAGGAGGTTCTGTGGTCGTGACAGAGAATCCAGGATGGTTTGTTGCCTCTCGGGTGCCAGGGTCAAGGATGTCCCTGAACAATTGCATGACATTCTGAAGTGGGAGGGTGATCAGCTAGATGTCGTGGTGCACATCGGTACCAATGACATAACAAGGAAGAGTGAGGAGGTCCTGGAGAGTGAGTATAGAGAGCTTGGTAGGAAGTTGAAAAGCAGGACCTCAAGGGTGGTAATGTCAGGATTGCTACCTGTGCTAGGTGCCAGTGAGGGTAGGAATAGAATGCTCTGGAGGATGAACAAGTGGCCGAGGAACTGGTGTGGGGGCAGGGTTTCAGATTTCAGGATCATTGGGACCTCTTCTGGGGCAGGTGGGATCTGTACAAGAGAGATGGGTTGCACTTGAACTACAGGGGAACCAATATCCTTTCAGGGAGGTTTGTTAGTGCTATTGGGGAGGCTTTAAACTAGATTTGCAGGGGGATGGGAACCAGAGTGCCAGAGCTGACAGTGTGGCTGGGGTGAAAATAAATGTTGAAAGTTCAAGCAAATCCGCTGATAGAAAGGTTGTGAGTGGTGGTAAAAATCTTCTGAGGTGTATATATTTCAATGCTAGGAGTATTGCGGGGAAGACGGATGAGTTGAGGGCGTGGATTGACATGTGGAATTATGACGTTATAGCAATTAGTGAAATTTGGCTACAGGAGGGGCAGGACTGGCAGCTTAATATTCCAGGGTTCCGATGTTTCAGATGTGATCGAGGCAGAGGAATGAAAGGTGGGGCAGTAGCATTGCTTGTTAGGGAAAATATTACAGCAGTGCTCAAGCAGGACAGATTAGAGGGCTTGTCTACTGAGTCCTTATGGGTGGAGCTGAGAAACAGGAAAGGTATGGCCACATTAGTGGGATTGTATTACAGACCACCCAATAGTCAACGAGACTTGGAAGAGCAAATCTGCAGAGAGATAGCAGGCAACTGCAGGAAACATAAAGTTGTGGTGGTAGGGGATTTTAATTTTCCACACATTGATTGGGACTTCCATACTGTTCGGGGTCTAGATGGTTTAGAGTTTGTAAAATGTGTTCAGGAAAGTTTTCTAAATCAATAAATAGAGGGACCAACTGGAGGGGATGCAATATTGGATCTCCTGTTAGGAAACGAGTTAGGACAAGTGACGGAAGTCTGTGTAGGAGAGCACTTTGGTTCCAGTGATCATAACACCATTAGTTTCAATTTGATCATGGACAAGAATAGATCTGGTCCTAGGGTTGAGGTTCTGAACTGGAAGAAGGCCAAATTTGAAGAAATGAGAAAGGATCTAAAAAGCGTGGATCGGGACAGGTTGTTCTCTGGCAAAGATGTGATTGGTAGGTGGGAAGCCTTCAAAGGGGAAATATTGAGAGTGCAGAGTTTGTATGTTCCTGTCAGGATTAAAGGCAAATTGAATAGGAATAAGGAACCTTGGTTCTCAAGGGATATTGCAACTCTGATAAAGAAGAAGAGGGAGTTGTATGAAATGTATAGGAAACACCGGAGTAAATCAGGTGCTTGAGGAGTATAAGAAGTGCAAGAAAATACTTAAGAAAGAAATCAGGAGGGCTAAAAGAAGACATGAAGTTGCCTTGGCAGTCAAAGTAAAGGATAATTCAAAGAGCTTTTACAGGTATATTAAGAGCAAAAGGATTGTAAGGGATAAAACTGGTCCTCTTGAAGATCAGAGTGGTCGGCTATGTGCGGAACCAAAGGAAATGGGGGAGATCTTAAATAGGTTTTTTGCATCTGTATTTACTAAGGAAACTGGCATGAAGTCTATGGAATTGAGGGAATCAAGCAGTGAGATCATGGAAACTGTACAGATTGAAAAGGAGGAGGTGCTTGCTGTCTTGAGGAAAATTAAAGTGGATAAATCCCCGAGACCTGACAGAGTGTTCCCTTGGACCTTGAAGGAGACTAGTGTTGAAATTGCGGGGGCCCTGGCAGAAATATTTAAAATGTCGCTGTCTACGGGTGAGGTGCCAGAGGATTGGAAAGTGGCTCATGTTGTTCCGTTGTTTAAAAAAGGATCGAATAGCAATCCGGGAATATATAGGCTGGTAAATTTAACGTCGGTAGTGGGTAAGTTATTGGAGGGAGCACTAAGAGACAGAATCTACAAGCATTTGGATAGACAAGGACTTATTAGGGAGAGTCAACATGGCTTTGTGCGTGGTAGGTCATGTTTGACCAATCTATTAGAATTTTTTGAGGAGGTTACCAGGAAAGTGGATGAAGGGAAGGCAGTGGATATTGTCTACATGGATTTCAGTAAGGCCTTTGACAAGGTCCCGCATGGGAGGTTAGTTAGGAAAATTCAGTCGCTAGGTATACATGGAGAGGTGGTAAATTGGATTAGACATTGGCTCAATGGAAGAAGCCAGAGAGTGGTGGTAGAGAATTGCTTCTCTAAGTGGAGGCCTGTGACTAGTGGTGTGCCACAGGGATCAGTGCTGGGTCCATTGTTATTTGTCATCTATATCAATGATCTGGATGATAATATGGTAAACTGGATCAGCAAATTTGCTGATGATACAAAGATTGGAGGTGTAGTTGACAGTGAGGAAGGTTTTCAGAGCCTGCAGAGGGACTTGGACCAGCTGGAAAAATGGGCTGAAAAATGGCAGATGGAGTTTAATGCAGACAAGTGTGAGGTATTGCACATTGGAAGGACAAACCAAGGTAGAACATACAGGGTTAATGGTAAGGCACTGAGGAGTGCAGTAGAACAGAGGAATCTGGGAATACAGATACAAAATTCCCTAAAAGTGGCATCACAAGTAGATAGGGTCGTAAAGAGAGCTTTTGGTACATTGGTCTTTATTAATCAAAGTATTGAGTATAAGAGCTGGAATGTTATGATGAGGTTGTATAAGGCATTAGTGAGGCTGAATCCGGAGTATTGTGTTCAGTTTTGGTCATCAAATTACAGGAAGGATATAAATAAGGTTGAAAGAGTGCAGAGAAGGTTTACAAGGATGTTGCCAGGATTTGAGAAACTCAGTTACAGAGAAAGGTTGAATAGGTTAGGACTTTATTCCCTGGAGCATAGAAGAATGAGGGGAGATTTGATAGAGGTATATAAAATTATGATGGGTATAGATAGAGTGAATGCAAGCAGGCTTTTTCCATTGAGGCAAGGGGAGAAAACAACCAGAGGACATGGGTTAAGGCTGAGGGGGGAAAAGTTTAAAGGGAACATTAGGGGGGCTTCTTACACAGAGAGTGGTGGGAGTATGGAATGAGCTGCCAGATGAGGTGGTAAATGCAGGTTCTTTTTTAACATTTAAGAATAAAGGACAAGAACAATCCAGCAGCCACACCCTGGTCTCTGGAGGTATTTATGCAGCCAGCCCCCACGAGCATCAGCTTCCTCAATTAGAGATCAACAAGAACAGAAACAGGGTAGACAGGAAAACCTGGAGCATGGGTCGATGGACCGGACCGTGAACCGTAATACGGACTTCACGGACCGGACCATGACATCTATATGTGTACCAGATGAGCTCGGTGCTTTCTATGCCCGCTTCGAAAGGGGGAATATATCTACAGCTCCGAAGATCCCTGCTGCACCTGATGACCCGGTGATCTCTGTCTCAGAGGCCGATGTTAGGCTTTCTTTAAAGAGAGTGAACCCTCGCAAAGCGGATGGTCCCGATGGAGTGTTACGTACCCCGTAACTGGGTTGCCAAACCAGCAGAAATGGATCACTCAGTTGGAGTCTGGATTACTAGAACTAAGAAAGTTTTATTAAAGAAACAAGCAACACAGTAATCGAAAGGATAATAAATGCAACAGTTCAGCAATGATAAACACACATGTGCACAGAATTAAGATAACAGCATCAATCAAGCTCTATCGTTGTCTAGGGGTAAATGACCAATTTCAAAGTGACACAAAGTTCAGTCCAATTCAGTTCAGTTCGCAGTAGTCGCTGCCATGGCGATGGACAACGTGGGGGGAGGGAGAGAGAGAGAACGAGAACGACTGATCATTCAGAACGGCTTCCATTCACAGACCGGCGATATTGCTCACAAGCAGCTTTCGGGCGGGTCCTTTGTGATGTCACCTGAGGTCACCGACTGTGACCCCTCCTCCAGATGCGGTCGATCCTCTGCAGTGAACCTGGCACCCAAGCGAGGGTGGACACACACCAGGTTTCCGCTGATCGTACCTTTCCACCCTGTGCGTTTATGACCCGGTACTTTCCACCGACTTGTGAGAGGCGCACCGCTTCCAGGGTCTCGTTACCTCGGGTGTCGTGTGTGTCCTGCCTTAGCGAACCTGTCCCTTTTTATCCCCCTGCTGGGGTATCGCCTGTCCATCACTTCAAACAGTTCAGGGTTCAAAGGGGGAGCCGCTCTTGACAATACCCGGACTGATGGCTCCTTCATTAACACCTCCAAATGCTGCTTCATTGTGTGCCTTATCTCTCCCTCCCCTGAGGACAGGTGACAGACCACTGCTGATGCCACTGGTGCAAGCCCAGGCCAGCAAACATCTTAATTTAAGTGTATTCTCGTCACAGGAGTAACTGATAAGGCTCTGGAAACTATGCCAACCAGCTGGCGGGAGTACCTACAATGATGAAATGCTTTGAGAGGTTGGTCATGACTAGACTGAGCTTCTGCCTTAGCAAGGACCTGGACCCATTGTAATTTACCTATCGCCACAATAGGACAACGACAGATGCAATCTCAATGGCTCTTCACACGGCTTTAGACCACCTGGACAACACAAACACCTATGTCAGGATAACTGTTCATCGACTTTTAATACCATTATTCCCACAATAATGGTTGGTCATTGAGAAGTTAAAGAACCTGCGCCTCTGTACCTCCCTCTGCAATTTGATCCTTGACTTCCTAACGGGAAGACCACAATCTGTGTGGATTGGTGATAACATCTCCTCGCTAACGATCAACACTAGCGCAACTCGGGGCTGTGGGCTTAGCCCGCTGCTCTATTCTCTATATACCCATGACTAGGTAGTTAAGCATAGCTCAAATACCATCCATAAATTTGCTGATGATACAACCGTTGTTGGTAGAATCTCAGATAGTGACGGTGGGGGGGGGGGGGTGTACAGGAGCTAGGTATGCCAACTAGCGGAGTGGTGTCGCAGCAACAACCTGGCACTCAGCGTCAGTAAGTCAAGAGAGCTGGTTGTGGACGTCTGGAGGGTAAGATGAAGGAACACATAGCAATCCTCATAGAGAGATCAGAAGTGGAGAGAGTGAGCAGTTTCAAGTTCCTGGGTGTCAATATCTCTGAGGATCTAACCTGGTCCCAACATATCGATGCAGTTATAAAGAAGGCAAGACAGCGGCTATACTTCATTAGGAGTTTGAAGAGATTTGGTATGCCAACAAATAAGGGTTAAAAGGTACAATTTAATGTCAGAGAAATGTATACAATATATATCCTGAAATGCTTTTTCTTCTCAACCATCCGCAAAAACAGAGGAGTGCCCCAAAGAATGAACGACAGTTAAATGTTAGAACCCAAAGTTCCCCCCAGCTCCCTCCCTCCCGCGCGTAATCCCTTTCCCCTCACCGGCAAAAATAAAGCGCACCCTTTACCAGAACTCCAGCGTGAGCAAAACAATAGCAAAGACACAGACTTGCAGTTACCCCAAAGACTGCATTGGTCACTCGATAATTCGACATGCTGCAGGTTCTCTCTCTCCTAATAAGGGAGAAAGAGGTGACTCCATTTTCCAACGAGAGGGGAGACATAACAAACAACTCGCTGGTTTACGTTGTTAAAAGTCCGTTACGTCGCTTTTTTCGAGCTCTGTGCCTGACGATCGCAAAGACCCCGGGTCCCCAGGCACACAGCAGATGTTCCGACTCCCCCAACGACACACGGGTCTCCTGTGGCGACACGGAGCCTTGGTCCGCCCGTCTCCAGTTCACATAGAAACATAGAAAACCTACAGCACAATACAGGCCATTCGGCCCACAAAGTTGTGCCGAATATATCCCTACCTTACAAATTACTAGGGTTACATATAGCCCTCTATTTTTCTAAGCTCCATGTACCTATCCAAAAATCTCTTAAAATACCCTATCGTATCCGCCTCCACCACCGTTGCAGGCAGCCTATTCCACGCACTCACCACTCTGCGTAAAAAACCTACCCCTGACATCTCCTCTGTACCTGCTCCCAAGCACCTTAAACCTGTGCCCTCTGGCGGCAGCAATTTCAGCCTTGGGAAAAAGCCTCTGACTATCCACATGATCAATGCCTCTCATCATCTGTTCATCCTCCAGAGCATCCTATTCCTACCCTCACTGGCGTGTGGCACAGGTAGCAATCCTGAAATTACCACCCTTGAGGTCCTGCTTTTCAGCTTCCTACCAAGCTCTCTATACTCACTGTCCATGTTTGACCAATCTATTGGAGTTTTTCGAGGAGGTTACCAGGAAAGTGGATGAAGGGAAGGCGGTGGATATTGTCTACATGGACTTCAGTAAGGCCTTTGACAAGGTCCCGCATGAGAGGTTAGTTAGGAAAATTCAGTCGCTAGGTATACATGGAGAGGTGGTAATTTGGATTAGACATTGGCTCAATGGAAGAAGCCAAAGAGTGGTAGTAGAGAATTGCTTCTCCGAGTGGAAGCCTGTGACTAGTGGTGTGCCACAGGGATCAGTGCTGGATCCATTGTTATTTGTCATCTATATCAATGATCTGGATGATAATGTGGTAAACTGGATCAGCAAATTTGCTGATGATACAAAGATTGGAGGTGTAGTAGACATTGAGGAAGGTTTTCAGAGCCTGCAGAGGGACTTGGACCAGCTGGAAAAATGGGCTGAAAAATGGCAGATGGAGTTTAATACAGACAAGTGTGAGGTATTGCACGTTGGAAGGACAAACCAAGGTAGAACATACAGGGTTAATGGTAAGGCACTGAGGAGTTCAGTGGAACAGAGGGATCTGGGAATACAGATACAAAATTCCCTAAAAGTAGCATCACAGGTAGATAGGGTTGTAAAGAGAGCTTTTGGTACATTGGCCTTTATTAATCAAAGTATTGAGTATAAGAGCTGGAATGTTATGATGAGGTTGTATAAGGCATTGGTGAGGCCGAATCTGGAGTATTGTATTCAGTTTTGGTCACCAAATTACAGGAAGGATATAAATAAGGTTGAAAGAGTGCAGCGAAGGTTTACAAGGATGTTGCCGGGACTTGAGAAACTCAGTTACAGAGAAAGGTTGAATAGGTTAGGACTTTATTCCCTGGAGCATAGAAGAATGAGCGGAGATTTGATAGAGGTATATAAAATTATGATGGGTATAGATAGAGTTAATGCAAGCAGGCTTTTTCCACTGAGGCAAGGGGAGAAAAAAAACCAGAGGACATGGGTTAAGGGTGAGGGGGGAAAAGTTTAAAGGGAACATTAGGAGGGGCTTCTTCACACAGAGAGTGGTGGGAGTGTGGAATGAGCTGCCAGACAAGGTGGTAAATGCGGGTTCTTTTTTAACATTTAAGAATAAATTGGACAGATACATGGATGGGAGGTGTATGGAGGGATATGGTCCGTGTGCAGGTCAGTGGGACTAGGCAGAAAATGGTTCGGCACCGCCAAGAAGGGCCAAAAGGCCTGCTTCTGTGCTGTAGTTTCTATGGTTTCTATGGTTTGTCATAAGGGGGGCGTTGCGAACGGACCCAAATGCAAGGCACAGACACTGACTAGGAGTGTCAAGAAGGCAAGGGAAGTCGGGAGGAAACGATGCTGGACGTGGACACAGCCCTGGATGAGACAAGGACACCGGGCCTGGGCTCGGACTTGGACTAGGAGCGTAGTACCTGGACGAGGAACTTGAAACAAGGAGCCTGGACTAGGACTCCGAGCTGGACAGTGACCCGGAACATGGGTCCCGACTCGGGCTCGGAATTCGAATCCAGGCGAGGACTCGGGACTAGGAACAGACCAGACACAAAAATAGTACAGGGAATACGAAGCCTTGACATGGAGTGGACGAGACTCTAGGACGGGACTTGGACAAGGTGATGTTCTTGGACGTGACGAGAGACTCCACGACGGGACCAGTAATCCCCAGCACAGGACGAGGTACTCCAGCGCTGGGCTGGGCGTGGAACACCGGATTCGGCTGGGCTCGGCTCTTGACTCTTGGACTGGACGAGGTGCTCCTGGACGGGACGTGGCTCTTGGACCGGGCTTGGCTCGGCTCTAGGATACTTGGCTGGGCTCGGCTCTTGGACTCGGCGGGGTTCGGAGCCGGGACTCCTTCTTGGGGCTCGGAGCCACCGGAACCCTTCTTGGACACAGGGCCGTGGTGGCCGCCGAGGGAACCCGCCGAGGGAACTCGCCTTGGGAACCCGCCGACGGAACTCGCCGTGGGAACTGGCGTGTGAACCCGCCGAGGAAACTCGCCGAGGGAACCTGCCGAGGGAACTCGCCGAGGGAACTTGCCGTCGGAACCGCCGTGGTAACCGCTAAGGGAACTCGCCGTGGTAACCGCCGAGGGAACTCGCCGTTGCAACTGTCAGGGATACAGAAGGAAGGGAAGGGACCAGTCCAGCAGCCAGAGGCTGGATACTGAAGCTATTTACGAAGCCAGCCCAAACGAGAATCAGGTGCTTAAACGGAAACCGGGGAAAGCCAGAAAACCTGGAATGAGGAGCAATGGACCGGACCGTGAACCGGAATGCAGAAGGGTAGGGAAAGGAAGAGGAAGGCAGTATTGATAGGGGACTCTGTAGTTAGGGGCTCAGACAGGCGATTCTGCAGACGCAGTAAAGAAACTCGAATGGTAGTTTGCCTCCCAGGTGCCAGGGTCCAGGATGTTTTAGACCGCGTCCAAGGTATCCTGCAGTGGGAGGGCGAACAGCCAGAGGTCGTGGTACATATTGGTACTAATGACATAGGTAGGAAAAGGGAAGAGGTCCTGAAAAAAGACTACAGGGAGTTAGGAAGGAAGTTGAGAAGCAGGACCGCAAAGGTAGTAATCGCGGGATTACTGCCTGTGCCACACGATAGAGAGTATAGGAATAGAATGAGATGGAGGATAAATGCGTGGCTAAGGGATTGGAGCAGGGCGCAGGAATTCAGAGTTCTGGATCATTGAGACCTCTTTTGGGACAGGTGTGACCTGTACAAAAAGGACGGGTTGCATTTGAATCCCAGTGGGACCAATAACCTGGCGGGGAGGTTTGCTAAGGCTACTGGGGAGAGTTTAAACCTGAATTGTTGGGGGGTGGGAACCGAACTGAAGAGACTGGGGAAGAACAGGTTGGCTCATAAATAGAGAAAGCTTGGAGACAGTATGAGAGGAAGGATAGGCAGATGATAGAGAAGGGACGCGCTCAGACCGACATTTTGAGATGTGTCTATTTTAACGCAAGGAGTATTGTGAACAAAGCGGATGAGCTTAGAGCGTGGATCAGTACTTGGAGCTATGATGTGGTGGCCATTACAGAGACTTGGATGGCTCAGGGACAGGAATGGTTACTTCAAATGCCGGGTTTTAGAAGTTTCAAAAAGGAGAGGGAGAGAGGCAAAAGAGGTGGGGGCGTGGCACTGTTGATCAGAGATAGTGTCATGGCTGCAGAAAAGGTGAACGCCATGGAGGGATTGTCTATGGAGTCTCTGTGGGTGGAGGTTAGGAACAGGAAGGGATCAATAACTTTACTGCGTGTTTTTATAGGCCGCCCAATAGTAACAGGGATATCGAGGAGCAGATAGGGGAACAGATCCTGGAAAGGCGTAATAATAACAGAGCTGTCGTGATGGGAGAATTTAATTTCCCAAATATCAATTGGCATCTCCCTAGAGCAAGGGTTTTAGATGGGGTGGAGTTTCTTAGGTGTGCTCAGGAAGGTTTCTTGACACAATATATAGACAAGCCTACAAGAGGAGAGACTGTACTTGATTTGGTATTGGGAAATGAACCTGGTCAGGTGTCAGATCTCTCAGTGGGAGAACATTTTAGAGATAGTGATCATAGTGATCATAATTCTATCTCCTTTACAATAGCATTGGAGAGAGTTATAGGACCAGACAAGTTAGAAAAGCGTTTAATTGGAGTAAAGGAAATTATCAGCCGGGAAATTGGAAGCTTAAACAGGCAGAAACGGGGATGGTGCCGGAGGATTGTCGTATTGCTCATGTTGTTCCATTGTTTAAACAGGGTCCTAAGAGTAAACCTAGCAATTATGGGCCTGTGAGTTTGACGTCAGTGGTGGGTAAATGGATGGAAAGTATTCTTAGGGATGGTATATATAATTATCTGGATAGATAGGGTCTGATTAGGAACAGTCAACATGGATTTGTGCGTGGAAGGTCATGTTTGACAAACCTTATTGAATTATTTGAAGCGGTTACTAGGAAAGTTGACGAGCGTAAAGCGGTGGATGTTGTCTATGGACTTCAGTAAGGCCTTTGACAAGGTTCCACACAGAAGGTTAGTTAGGAAGGTTCAATCGTTAGGTATTAAAATTGAAGTAGTAAAATGGATTCAGCAGTGGCTGGATGGGAGATGCCAGAGAGTAGTGGTGGCTAAATGTTTGTCAGATTGGAGGCCAATGACTAGTGGTGTGCCTCAGGGATCTGCACTGGGTCCAATGTTGTTTGTCATATACATTAATGATCCGGATGATGGGGTGGTAAATTGGATTAGTAAGTATGCAGATGATACTAAGATAGGAGGCGTTGTGGATAATGAAGTAGGTTTTCAAAGCTTACAGAGAGATTTAGGCCAGTTAGAAGAGGGGGCTGAAAGATGGCAGATGGAGTTTAATGCTGATAAATGTGAGGTGCTACATTTTGGTAGGACTAATCAAAATAGGACATACATGGTAAGTGGTAGGGCATTGAAGAATGCAGTAGAACAGAGGGATCTAGGAATAATGGAGCATAGCTCCCTGAAGGTGGAACTCATGTGGATAGGGTGGTGAAGAAAGCTTTTGGTATGCTGACCTTTAGAAATCAGAGCATTGAGTATAGGAGTTGGGATGTAATGTTAAAATTGTACAAGGCATTGGTGAGGCCAAATTTGGAGTATTGTGATCAGTTCTTGTCACCGAATTATAGGAAGGATGTCAACAAAATAGAGAGAGTAAAGAGAAGAATGTTACCTGCGATTCAGCACCTAAGTTACAGAGAAAGGTTGAACAAGTTGGGTCTTTATTCTTTGGAGCCTAGAAGATCGAGGGGGGACTTGATAGAGGTATTTAAAATTATGAGGGGGATAGATAGAGTTGACGTGGATAGGTTTTTTCCATTGAGAGTAGGGGAGATTCAAGCAAGAGGACATGAGTTGAGAGTTAGGGGGCAAAAGTTTAGGGGTAACATGAGGGGGAACTTCTTTACTCAGAGAGTGGTATCTGTGTGGAACGAGCTTCCAGCAGAAGTGGTAGAGGCAGGTTCGATGTTGTCATTTAAAGTAAAATTGAATAGCTACATGGACAGGAAAACAATGGAGGGTTATAGGCTGAGTGCAGGTCGGTGGGACTAGGTGAGAGTAAGCGTTCAGCATGGACTAGAAGGGTGGAGATGGCCTGTTTCCGTGCTGTAATTGTTATATGGTTATAGGGCAGATCGTGTCTAACAAGCCTGATAGAGTTCTTTGAGGAAGTGACCAGACATATAGATGAAGGTAATGCTGTGGATGTGATCTACATGGATTTTAGTAAGGCAATTGACAAGGTTCCACACGGTAGGCTTATTCAGAAAGTCAGAAGGCATGGGATCCAGGGAAGTTTAGCCAGGTGGATTCAGAATTGGCTTGCCTGCAGAAAGCAGAGGGTCGTAGTGGAGGGAGTACATTCGGATTGGAGGGTTGTGACTAGTGGTGTCCCACAAGGATCGGTTTTGGGACCTTTACTTTTCGTGAATTTTATTAACGTCCTGGATGTGGGGGTAGAAGGGTGGGTTGGCAAGTTTGTAGACGACACAAAGGTTGGTGGTGTTGTGGATAGTGTAGAGGATTGTCTTAGATTGCAGAGAGACGTTGATAGGATGCAGAAGTGGGCTGAGAAGTGGCAGATGGAATTCAACTCGGAGAAGTGTGAGGTAGTACACTTTGGAAGAACAACTCCAAGGCAGAGTACAAAGTAAATGGCAGGATACTTGGTAGTGTGGAGGAGCTGAGGGATCTGGGGGTACATGTCACATATCCCTGAAAGTTGCCTCACAGGTAGATAGGGTAGTTAAGAAAGCTTATGGGGTGTTAGCTTTCATAAGTCGAGGGATAGAGTTTAAGAGTCGCGAGTTAATGGTGCAGCTCTATAAAACTCTGGTTCGGCCACACTTTGAGTACTGCGTCCAGTTCTGGTCGCCTCACTATAGGAAGGATGTGGAAGATTTGGAAAGGGTACAGAAGAGATTTACCAGGATGCTGCCTGGTTTAGAGAGTGTGGATTATGATCAGAGATTAAGTGAGCTAGGGCTTTACTCTTTGGAGAGAAGGAGGATGAGAGGAGACATGATAGAGGTATACAAGATATTAAGAGGAATAGATAAAGTGAACAGTCAGCGCCTCTTCCCCAGGGCACCACTGCTCAATACAAGAGAACATACTTTAAGGTAAGGGGTGGGAAGTTCAATGGGGGATATTAGAGGAAGGTTTTTTACTGAGAGAGTGGTTGGTGCGTGGAATGCACTGCCTAAGTCGATGGTGGAGGCAGATACACTGGTGAAATTTAAGAGACTACTGGACAAGTATATGGAGGAATTTAAGGTTGGGGGTTATATGGGAGGCAGGGTTTGAGGGTCGGGCCAACAATATTGGCCGAAGGGTCTGTACTGTGCGGTACTATTCTATGTTCTACTCACTTAACTATTCACAGTAACAGAAATTTTGACCAAGGGTGCCCAAACTTTTGCATGCCACTGTAGGAGCTACAAGGAGGTAGTCTCCCCAGGGTTGCTAGAGGCAGGTAACCGAATGAATGTCAGGAGTAGGAAGGGAAATGGACAGCCGGTACAGACTACCCCTGTGGCCGCTGCGTCAAAGAAGTACACTGAAGCAGAAAATTCTGCTGCAAACGTGATAAGTTTGGTAGACTTCTAGTCTAGTAGCGAGAGTGGCAAACGTATTTGAAAATTTTGATCTAGTAGGCGGCAGGCAGCAAAAGCAGATATTTCGGCGAATATTGCTTTCTGAGCATGCAATAGCCTCAGTGTTAATAAAGTTCGTGAGCGGTTCACTGATGACACTCCCGATTGTTTTATAAATATCCCAGGGTCAAAGGGACGTATTGAAAGTTGTTTGTTCAGTGATTGTGAACGTCATCAGGCTAATGAGTTCCACACGTCTCATTGGAGAGGAATCTTTTTCCTTTTAACTGGGGAATGTTTACCAAATACGCTATCGTTTCATGTACATGATTACCTCCGACATTGCCGGTATCTCCGCGAATTTAAGGCAATGTACTTCGATTTGAAGATCCATAAGATCTTATATGGAATCGAGAAGATATACTATCCTATCCTAGGCGTTCTGGGAGTCGCTAGTAAGTTAATCAGTCCTCTGTTTGTGTTGAAAATTGTTTTTAAATGTACGACTGTAATTTCAAGTTGGTTCCAACATACGGACATTCGATTCGTTTGGTGTTTACTCTTAGTTTGGGTCTGTTAACAAGCCACATCTTCTTACTTTGACCGTTAAATTCACCTGCTCGATGGCCAGGTGCAAATGAACAGAAAACTGACACACAATATGCTTTGAAGGACATTAGCCACCATTGGGTTAAGTGTTGTGTGTCCAGATGGATAAGAGTGTTGTTTGTTGAACATGGTCAGGGAAAGTGATACGGACTCCGCGCACGAGTTCAGATGTAAAGTGACTGTCAATAGTCACTCTGACTCCGTACCCGTCACGCATTCTACCAGTGGCTGCGGGTATCTCCTGCTGTGCATGAGCTGATGCCCCTGCGGTTAGCACAGGACTACAGTTTTCATTCTAGATTTATCTGTGTCGCATTCTCTTTCACGCTTTCCGCGATCGTTGTCCAATTATATATTTGAAGAAAACAGGCTGCCACGCCGATTCGGCACAGTTGAGGAATAATTCATCGTGAGGGAGCAGCTGGTTCTATCCCACCTCTAGCTCCGGAGCCGTACAATCGGTTATCTTTCTTGGTACTTAAATATACCGAGTCTCGGTGCGGTTTACTGATATAAAGGGTTTACGTCTCATCAACATCTGATTTAATTTCAACCGCGTAAGTATTCTATGTGAAGGTGTATTTTGTCAGATATTCTCAACAACTCCATCATTATAAGATGCACACAATCTAGTTTTAAGTAAAATAATGCAATAAAACCTACAACAATATCTGGAAATTTATATCCGTATCTAACAGTTCGGAAAATCTACTCACCAACAGTAACGCAAGTGTACGTATTGATTCTCAGTGGATTCAGGCAATATATTAAGTCACACAATTAAAGTTCAAAATATTCCTCTGGAACTTTTTCCGGATCATTTTGATCAAAATCCTTTTTTCAACTCAACAGCAGAATCCTCAATTGCACAGCAAGTGATTAAGAGATCTTCATTAATATATTCAATTTGAAGTTTACCAATACATCATTTAGATTAGTTTTAATTGCTTCGAAACATACAGTGAAATGTGTCATTTGCTTCAAAGCGAATCAGAGAGGACTGTGGAAGTCAGCCCGTGTGACCAGAATTCGGGCGCTATTATAGCGTGCCCCCAACTCACTAACCCTCAGCGTACCTCTTTGGAGTGTGTTAGAAAAGCGGACAGAGGAGGAAACGTACAAACTCCTTTTAGGAAACTGAACCCTGACCTATGGTCGCTGGTGCTGTAACGTGATGCAGCAATTTACATGTCACCGTATTGTGTATTGAAGATCGAGAAGTCTGACATCCTCTTCACGATGTTGCTGGCATATCAGCAAACTTGTTTACTGTTATCTTTGGAAATTCCGTTTCTACAAAATCATTATTGATAGATTGCACAAGATGCTGACACTGTTCTCAGTCTTTCTGGTTAATTTGATTCCTGTACTTTTTTTCCTCGCACAGTTAACTTGCTGACGATTGTGGTCCTGTCTCAGGGAAAGTGCGGTCTCTCCAGAACTAATTGATGCACCTTCACTCTTTCTGCTGCAATAACCAGTTTATCTTGGTGGCCAGTGATTTTAATACCACTCCCCATTCACATACTGACATGCTGCCCATGGCTTTCTGTACTGTGAAGTTGAGGCTGGACACAGATTAGGGGATTAACACCTCATATTCCATGTTGGTAGAACTAGAGAAGGAGTACACAGGTTGGAGAACCTTGAAAACCTTTGATTCCCCGGTTGTCTGGTGAGAAGCCACCAAGGAGAACATCAAGAAGTTCTTCATACGCAAGGGTATCCAGAAAGCAAGCCAGGAGCAGAGGGAACTGGTTGAGGCAGGTTTGATGCTGTCATTTAAAGTTAAATTGGATAGCTATATGGACAGGAAAGGAATGGAGGATTATGGGCTGAGTGCAGATCAGTGGGACTAGGTGAGAGTAAGAGTTCAGCACGGACTAGAAAGGCCAAGATGGCCTGTTTCCGTGCTGTAATTGTTATATGGTTATATGTGTCACACGATACTTGGTAGCCTGGCAGCGGCGGATCTACTGGTCGTTATCTTTGATTTAATATTGAGACAGATCCCAATTGCACATAACATGCGTTATGTGAGGTCCATCCCTGTGTGTAATATCCACGCCGTCCTGCTTCACGCAGTCACGGACTGTTCGGTCTGGTTCACTGTAACGTTCACCTTTGACCGATTTGCAGCCATTTGTTGCCAAAAACTAAAATATCGGCATTCAACCGAGGAAACAGCGACTACGGTCTAGGAACAGTGAATGGTGTAAACAGCATAAAGAATATTCTCTGGTATTTTATTACACATCCTGGTACAGGATGTCAAATTTACCTTGGTTTTGTTACATAGATATCCGTGTTATAACATCAATGACCTGGACAATAGTTGAATGTTTACATTATATTTTCACCCCATGTATTCCGTTTGTTTTGATTCTGCTCTTCAACGTTTTAACAGCCAGGCACATCTTATTGACTAGCACAGCCCGCAGGAGACTCCTGGGTCAGAAGCGAAGACACATCCCCAGAGACCGAGAGGTGGATGGCAGAAGGAAATCCATAATACTATATTGTTGCTTGTTACCTCGGGAAACTTCATCCTCTTATGGTCAGTTTTTACGGCTTATTCGATATGGAACCGATTGTGGAATTTGGGGTATAACTTAGTTTTTTTCCCTACTTTTGTAACTGAAATAGGCTTCATGCTCCAACTTCTAATTGTCGTACAAACACGTGCATTTATGCAGTGACACAAACTAAATTCAGGAAACAGCTGAGGACCATGGTGACATATCCTTTTCATCTAATTGCCAATGTAATTAAAGGCCGTTTCGGCTCACAGGCATAAAGCGAGATGGAATGGAAACAATTCCTTTGGCCAAACCAGTCAGTAGCGACCTCGCTGCCCAATAAACCTGTCCCAATTTCCTCGTTTAGCACATATCCTCTAAACCCCGCCTATTCATCTACATAACCAATTGATTTTTGGCTGAACCAATTTCTCTGGTAACTCATTTTAAATGCACGGCGTCAACTGCGTGAAAAAGTTTCCCCTATGTATGTTCCAATATTTTAAAAATCTGATCCTAATGCTCTCCTCTACCCTGAGAAAAGCACTGTTACCATCCACCATACGTCGCTCATAACTTTAAGCATCTCTGTGAGGTCGCTCCTCGTTTTCCTCCGTTCTGGGGCATGTTGAATTATCCTGATCAAATTCTCCAGGCAACATCCTCGTAAAGATTATATGCACTATTTTAAGTTTAATCATGTAGTTTTATGTAAGGGAAACCAAACCTGTACACAACTCTCCAAGTACAGTTTCACCGATAACTAAATCGACTGCAATATTATATCCCAAGTCCTAAACTCAGTGCCCTGACTAACGTGATAAAAGCCTTTTTCACCACCCCGCGGACCGGTAATACCGCTTTCAACTAACAATGCACCTATACTCCCATGTTTCACCGCTCCACTATACTCCCTAAAGCCCTACCAATCGTAGTATCAGTCGAATGCCGGTTGGAGTTTTGAAACGCATCACCTTATCGTTACGTTTGGAAATCTATTTGTTTCATTTAGGCTCATTTCCCTAACCGATCAAGATCCTACATGTAATCTGCAATAACCTATTCCACTGAGAAAAACTCCTCCTAATTTCGTAACATCCGCAAAGTTACTGGTGAAGCCTTGTGGATATCGGTTAAATAAATAACGAAAATCAAGGGTTCCAACACTAGCCCTTGCGCAGATCACTAGCACCATTTTCATTTCGGAGTATTGTTCAGAAGCAAACAACTCCCAGAACCAAACTTTCTTTGAACGTTTTCTCCCCCCATTTTCCCCTGGAATTTCCGATATGGAGTTTGGATAGATACATCGAATCTATTCACCATATGTTCCTCCTTAAAACATTCGCTTGAAAATCCGTGTTTTTATATTAATAGACTACACAGTGCAGTTCAGCCAGTTTTCCTTGAGAAGAGATAGTTGTTCTTGATCCTATACAATTAAATATTGAGTGCAATGTGGATTGTTACCATTCCTTGACAGTCCTGTAGGTCTCCTGCCGAAAGTTAAACCTGTGGACAAAACCGAGCTCTTGGCCAAATCTCAAGGGGAACGTCGACTCAGACCATGGGAGGCCTGCATCGGGCATTTTCATGCCTTACAAGGCGCAGATTGGAAGTCTGTGTGGGGCGCCACTCCACGCACAGACTAGAGCAATGTGTGATTAAGTGCCTTGCTCAAAGGCACAAACACGCTGCCGCAGCTGAGGCTCGAACTAGCAACCTTGAGGTAACTAGACGAACGTCTTAACCATTTGGCCACATGCCCAACAAATTAACAGTAAATTTACATTCCAGATTTCAATAAGTACCTGTCAACTTCATCAGGGTTTGGAGAACAGATATATTTCAAGTAGATATAATTAAGTCCCGACATGCTGGTCAGCTTCATCACTTTACCACAGCGAGGCAGGATATCCAGTAACCAACGTTCCCTCTAATTTTTTTAATGCTGCTCTGAGCAGGAAAATTTTACATAGCCTGGAACCTGCGAGGACTGATATCTACCTATCTATCTATTGTAATATGCTTGCTTGTATTAGTCGAGGCATTGAGTTCAAAAGGAAAGAGGTTATGTTGCCATATCTGAAGTATTGCATTCAGTTATGGTTGCCCCATTGTAGGAAGGATGTTGAGGCTTTGGAGAGGCGTAGAAGAGGCTACCTGATTTAGGGGACATGTACTATCATGAGAGGTAGGATAAACTTGGGTTGTTTTCTCTGGAGCGACAGAGGCTGAGGAGAGATCTGATAGAGGTTTATAAGATTATGAGAGGCATAGATAGAAGAGACAAGGAGTATCTGTTTCCCAGGGTTGAAACGTCTCATACCAGTGTGCATGCATTTATGGTGAGAGGGGGTTAAGTTCAAAGGGGATGTGAGGGGTAAGTATTTTACTCACAGAATGGTGGATGCCTGGAATATGGTAGTAACGGCAAAAACATTAGAAGCTTTTAAGAGACATTTAGATAGGCACATGGATGTGAAGATGGAGGGATGTGGACATCGGGTAGGGAGGACAAATTTGTGTTTTGGTTTTTTTGATTTGCTTTTTAGCTGGTTTGGTACAACATTGTGTGACAAAGGGCCTATTTCTGTACTGTACTGTTCTTTGGTCTGTGAATTTCCAAAAGGATTATTGAGGCATCGTATAAAAGACTTATTCGTAAGATAAATATGCATAGAGTTGGGGGTATTGCATTAGCATGGATAGAGGATTGGTTAACTAATATAAGGCACAGTACAGAGGTAACTGGCTCTCAATCAAGTGTGAGTAGAGTGCCACAGTGTTCAGTGCTGGGCCTGCAATTGTTCATAATACATTAACAATTTAGATTATGGGACTGAGTGTAGTATAACTAAGTTTTCTGGTGACACTAAATTGAGTGGGCATTCTGCAGAGAATGTGTTGAGTTTGCTGAGGTATAGGTGGGATAATTGTGTGGCAAGGGTCTGGCAGATGGAGCACAATGTTGGTAAATGTGAAGTCATTCCCTTTGGTGGCAAACAATGAGAAGGTGAGGATATTACTTAAACAGTGAAAGATTGCAGCATGCTGTTGTACAGAGGGACTTGGGTGTGCTGGTGCACGAATAAGTGCAAGCAGTTATTAAGCAGGCAAATGCAATATGGCAGGAGGGACTGAATTTAAGACCAGGGGAGATAGTGCTGTAATTTTACAGGTACTGTTGAGACTGCACCAGGAATAAAGCATGCAGTTCTGTTCTCCTTGTTTGAGAGTGATGCAGAGGTTTCTCACCAAGTTGATTCTGCAGAAGAGGACAAGTGAGGCTAAAACTAGAGGACACAGCCATAAGATTCAGGAAAGAGTTTGGATGGAGATGAGGAGGAACTGTTTTTCCTAGATATTAATGAATATGTGGAATTCTGAGGCAAGGAAAGCAGTAGAGATTATTTTTGTGAATATATTTAAGATGCATTTGGATAGATTTTTGCATAATTATATGATACAAGAGTTTGTGGGGGGGGGGTGGGGGGGGCGGCGTGGTCGACAGCCTGTCCCTGCATTTCTAATGACCAGCACTGTTTATTGTTGTTGTGTTAAAATGCTTTTGTGGGATTATGGTGGGAAGTTCCAGTTAATTTACTGCTACATTTTAGCTTGCGTTCTACAGTTTTGCTTGTGAATTTGTGGATCACTCTGACTGTAACTGGGGTGTATGAGCACCTCCCTCATCTGTATGAGACTGGTTGGGATCCCTCTCCGGGTCATGGTGTCTGTTTTGTGTTTATCACAATAAAATGGTTGTTGAGTTAATGAGCTTCCTCGTCTGTCATTATGGACCAAATTCTCGCCAGATTGGTGTCAGGAGTGGGGTGTGAGATTGAAGAACTATGACATCGGATTGAGTACCTTAAGACTTGGGGAATAAGACGAGGGAACTGAGTCTTCCCAGGAAGCCCTGCCAGAGAGAACATACCCAGGCTCCCCAACCCAGGGGATAGAGCAGAGCACATCATTCGCTTCTGTGGTGACCCGCACCGGAGAACCCAAGACGCCGTAGCCATCGGAGGATGGGAACCGCCATCAGAGCAGAGGAAGGTCTTGTGCCTCAACGTCTACCCTGAAGACTCCTAGATACAATGGTAGCAGCTGCCCGGAGCCTTACTTGGCGCAACTCAAACTTGCCACGTGGCACAACGGATGGAGCCCCACTGAGACGGCGGTGTGCCTTGTCTTAGCACTGGAGCAGCGTGACTCCAGGGCACTCGTAGTGGCGCTGGAGTGGCATTTCGAGCAGAGGCTGTTGGCGGAAGCAATGAGGGAAGATCTGTGCGGCAGACGGTGTTGAATGGGAGAAAACAAGGGTATTAACCCCTGATCTCTGTCACTGTTCTTGGCGTGGCTACCCCCAGTTCCTTCCAGCGGCCCAGGAAGAGCTTACCCTGCACGTCTTTGTAAAGGCGATGATGCCGGAGCACCTTCGGCAGCATGTTTGCCTGACATCACTCATCACTATCGTCACTAGATGAAGCGCTGGCACTAGCAGAGAGGCCAGAAGCTATATTAGCACCCCCCACCCCCAACGTGCTCCAGCGTCACCTCACACACAGCGAGCCCAAGCTTATGTCACCAAGGGCGAGGAGGAAACTGATGAGGAGAAGCCCGTGACAGAGGTCCAACCAGCGCCGTGCCAATCCCGCTGGCAGCCAGGAAACAATCTCTGCTACCGGTGTGGTGAGGCAGGTCATTTGGCCGGGGACTGCCCTGCACCGGCACCACACCACAGCTCGGAGCAACCTTCAGGAAATGCCGAGTGGGAAGCGTCACCCGAATCCTCCAGCAGAATCCCCCCGTTGTTGCCCATCCAGGTGAGCCGTTTGGGTGAAGAACAAGTCTTATACATGGACTGCATGGTGGAGGGCATCAGATTGACACGGGGTCAACCAACACTATCATCCGTCCCGGTGTTCTCCCCAACAGGGACCAGCCATCCCTGCCTGGGTGGACAACGACAGCAGTCCAGCTGGTGAAGGTCACTAGTGACTGTGCGGCGATGCGAGGGAAGAGGAGGCTGCGCATTGCAGTTGGAAAAACGCAGTGGAGGATGAGGTGTGGCTCGCCGACATCTGAGAGTCCTGCATCCTTGGCATGGACCTGCTGTCCCGCTGGAGGGCCCGTGTGGATGTGTCGGGGCAACAGTCTACCTTGGTGCCAAAGCCATGGCTCTCCAGCAGGGCAGCTCCAGGAAGCGGACCCAGCAGGGGCCACAACCACCACTCACTGGTTTCACAGTGGCTCGGGGTAGTGCAGCACATCCGGCAGCAGCCAAACACAACACAGCATAGCTGAACCATGGGCAAGCTCCCCGCCATGGACCAGCAGCTGTGCATCAAATAAGTGAGCAACCCCGTGCTGGTCCAGGTGAGGGAATGGCTGAGTGTGGGATGACGGCTGGGGTGTCCCTGGACCCAGAGACCAAAGCAATGGGGAACGTTGGAGGTCCACAACAGGTTGCTGTTCTGGCGGTGGCATTTGTCCGATGGTGACAGACATCTCTTGCAGCTGATGGTCCCCCGGGGGCTCCGCGCCATGGTGCTGCAGTCCATGCACATTTCTGAGTTACAAAGATGTTGGGCAGGCTGCATAACCGTTTCTACTGGCCTGAGTACAGGCAGGATGCAGAGCTGTTTGCGCATTTCTGCGATACTTGCACATCCCAGAAGGGGCTGAGCCTCCGGTTTAGGGCGCCAATGCAGCAGTACATGCTGGGGGCGCCAGTATGTGTCTCCTTCTCCTCCCAGAAGAAGAGACTATCTCCCAGGCTTGGAAGCCACTGGAAGGGGCCAGGAGAGGTGCTATATCTGGTGCGGTTGCCTGAGCAATGGAAGGCAGTCATGCTGCATTGGGACCAGTTGGCACTGTGTCAGCCCTTGGTCACTACTAACCCAGCGAGACCAAAGGAAGGAAGCGACACTCTGGGTGCCCTGCTTCTTGCTTCACACAAACAGGTGGCAGTGTTGATGCCTACTGGGACTTTTGTACTTTGCTTTGGACTCTGGGGTTGTTGGGACGGCTGACCCCTCGGGTTGGGACAGTGTGACCTCTGGTGGGGGGCGTAGTTGACAGCCTGTCCCTGCATTTCTAATGACCAGTACAGTTTATTGTCTTTGTGTTAAAATACTCTGGTGGGATTATGGTGGGAAGTTCCAGTACATTTTAGTTTAGGTTATACAGTTATTTGCTTGTGTATTTGTGGGTCACCCTGACTGTGTGTGACGGTCACCTCCCTTCCCCGTCTGTATGAGACTGAATGGGTTCCCTCTCTGGGTCATGGTGCCTGGTTTGTTTTGTGTTTATCACAATAAATCGCTTGTTGAGTTAAAGAGCTTCCTCATCTGTCATTATGGATCAAATGCCTACCACATATTTTTGGGGAAAGGCAGGTTTGTAGACTTGATTAGCCTGATCAGCCATGATTTTATTGAGTGGTGGAGCAGACTCAATTTCTCTGATAACCTACTCCTATTTCTTATGTTCTCATGTTTTATAAACAGTACATCTTGCGGTCAAAGGAAGTGGTGTTTCTGGCTTTGCATGGGAAGTAAATCAAATGAGATACTTTGTGCTAGACGTTGTATAAGACCATAACATATGGGAGCAGAATTAGGCCATTCAGCCCATCAAGTCTGCTCCGACAAACCATCATGGCTGATCCCGGATCCCACTCAACTCCACACACCTGCCTTCTTGCCATACCCTTTGATGTCCTGACCGACCGGGAAACAATCAAATTCTGCCTTAAGTATACCCACAGGCTTGGCCTCCACCACAATCTGTGGCAGAGGATTCTACAGATTTACTAATCTTTGGCTAAAAAAATTCCTCCTTACCTCTGTTCTAAAGGATCGCCCTTCAATTTTGAGGATGTGCTCTCTAGCTCTGGATACCTGCACCATAGGAAACATCCTCTCCACATCCACCCGAACTAGTCCTTACAACATTTGGTAGGTTTCAACAAGATCGCCCCTGGATTCTTCTGAATTCCAGCGAGTACAGTTCCAAAGCTGCCAAACACTCCTCATATGTTAACCCCTTTATTCCTGAATCATCCTCATGAGCCTCCTCTGGACTCTCTCCAATGACAAGACATCCACGACTGCATGACTGCGCAGGCACGTGGACAGTGAGAAGAGTTTAAAGGGAGATGGTTATTTCTTCAGTGGTTTGATTGGGGCACGACTGTGCAAGCACGTGGACGTCAGCCAGTGAGAACAGCGAGAATAGTTTAAAAGGAGACAGCTTTATAGAGTGGGGCCAGAGTAGGAAGGCTTTGGCTCAACGGGGCTTCAGTGTTAATGGGTAAAGCGAGGTAGGTTATCTGTGTAGATTACAGACAGGAAGTATGTGTGTGAGGCCGGTGTTCTGTGCTCAGTGTCAGATGTGGGAAGTCCAGGAGACTCCCAGCCACCTGGACGGCCACATCTGCACCAGGTGCTTCAACCTGCAGCTCCTTAGGGATCGTGTTAGGGAACTGGAGATGCAGCTCGATGACCTTCATCTAGTCAGGGAGAGTGAGGAGGTGATAGAGAGGGGCTACAGGCAAGTAGTCACACCGGGGCCTGGGGAGACAGATAAAGGGGTAACAGTCAGGAGAGGGAAGGGCAAGAGCCAGAGGCTAGAGAGCACTGCTGTGGCTGTACCCCTTGACAATAAGTACTCCTGCTTGAATACTGTTGGGGGGGGGCAGACTGCCTACCTGGGGGAAGCAACAGTGGCCGCACCTCTAGCACAGAGTCTAACGCTGTGGCTCAGAAGGGCAGGGAAAGGAAGAGGATGGCAGCAGTAATAGGGGACTCTATAGTTAGGGGGTCAGACAGGCGATTCTGTAGATGCAGGAAAGAAGCACGGATGGTAGTTTGTCTTCCAGGTGCCAGGGTCCAGGGTGTTTTTGACTGCATCCGCGATATCCTGAAGTGGGAAGGAGAACAGCCAGAGGTCGTGGTATATATTGGTGCCAAAGACATAGGCAGGAAAAGGGAGGAGGTCCTGAAAGCAGACTACAGGGAGTTAGGAAGGAAGTTGAGAAGCAGGACCACAAAAGATAGTAATCTTGGGATTACTGCCTGTGCCATGTGACAGTGAGTATAAGAATAGAGAGAGGTGGAAGATAAATGTGTGGTTCAGGGATTGGAGCAGGGGTCAGGGGTTCATATTTCTGGATCATTGGAACCTCTCCTGGGGCAGGAATGACCTGTACAAAAAAGACGAGTTGCACTTGAATCCCAGGGGGACCAATATTCTGGTGGGTAGGTTTGCTAAGGCTATTGGGGAAAGTTTAAACTAGGATTGTTGAGGGGTGGGAACCAAACTAAAGAGACGGAGGACGAGATGGTTGGCTCACAAATAGAGAAAGCTTGGAGACAGTGCGAGAGGGAGGATAGGCAGGTGATAGAGAAGGGACGCGCTCAGACTGATGGTTTGAGATGTGTCTATTTTAATGCAAGGAGTATTACAAACAAAGCGGATGAGGTTAGAGTGTGGATCAGTACTTGGAGCTATGATGTTGTGACCATTACAGAAACTTGAATGGCTCAGAGGCAGGAATGGTTACTTCGAGTGCCAGGCTTTAGGTGTTTCAGAAAGGACAGGGAAGGAGGCAAAAGAGGCGGGGGCATGGCACTGTTGATCAGAGATAGTGTCATGGCTGCAGAAAAGGAGGAAGTCATGGAGGGATTGTCTACGGAGTCTCTGTGCATGGAAGTTAGGAACAGGAAGGGATCAATAACTCTACTGGGTGTTTTTTTATAGACCACTCAATAGTAACAGGGACATTGAGGAACAGATAGGGAGACAGATTCTGGAAAGGTGTAATAATAACAGGGTTGTCATGGTGGGAGATTTTAATTTCCCAAATATTGGTTGGCATGTCCCTCAAGCGAGGGGTTTAGATGGGGTGGAGTTTGTTAGGTGTGTTCAAGAAGGTTTCTTGACACAATATGTAGGTAAGCCTGCAAGAGGAGAGGTTGTGCTTGATCTGGTATTGGGAAATGAACCTGGTCAGGTGTCAGGTCTCTCAGTGGGAGAGCATTTTGGAGATAGAATTGTGAATACTATCTCCTTTACCATAGCATTGGAGAGGGTTAGGAATAGAGAAGTTATGAAAGCGTTTAATTGGAGTAAGGGGAAATATGAGGCTATCAGGCAGGAACTTGGAAGCAGAAGTTGGAAACAGATGTTCTCAGGGAAATGTACAGAAGAAATATGCAAATGTACAGAAAAAATATGCAAATGTTCAGGGGATGTTTGTGCGGAGTTCTGCATTGGTATATTCCAATGAGACCGGGAGAGGTTACAGGAACCATGGTGTACAAAGGCTCTTGTAAATCTAGGCAATAAGAAAAGAAGAGCTTACAAAAGGTTCAAAAAACTAGGTCGTGATAGGGATCTAGAAGATTATAAGGCTAGCAGAAAGGAGCTTAAGAAAGAAATTTGAAGAGCCAGAAGGGGCCATGAGAAGGCCTTGGCGGTCAGGATTAAGGAAAACCCCAAGGCATTCTATAAATATGTGAAGAGCAAGAGGATATGATGTGAGAGAATAGGACCAATCAAGTGTGACAGTGGAAAAGTGTGTATGGAACTGGAGAAGATAGCAGAGGAATTTAATGTGTACTTTGCTTCAGTATTCACTATGGAAAAGGACCTTGGCAATTGTAGGGATGACTTCCAGTGGACTGAAAAACTTGAGTATGTAGATATTAAGAAAGACGATGTGCTGGAGCTTTCGGAAAACATTAAGTTGGATAAGTCAGCGGGACCGTATGAGATATATGCCAGGTTGTTGTGGGAGGTGAGGGAGGAGATTGCTGAGCCTCTGGCGATGATCTTTGCATCATCAATAGGGACGGGAGAGGTTCCAAAGGATTGGAGCGTTACAGATGTTGTTCCATTATTCAAGAAAGGGAGTAGAGATAGCCCAGGAAATTATAGACCATTCAGTTTTACTTCAGTGGCTGGTAAGTTGATGGAGAAGATCCTGAGAGGCAGAATTTATATACTTTTGGAGAGGCATAATATGATTCGGAATAGTCAGTATGGCTTTGAAAAGGCAGGTCGTTCTTTATGAGCCTGATTGAATTTTTTGAGAATGTGTCTAAACACATCGATGAAGGAAGAGCAGTAGATGCAGTGTGTATGGATTTCAGCAAGGCATTTGTCAAGGTATCTCATGCAAGACTTATTGAGAAAGTAAGGAGGCAAAGGGTCCAAGGGGACATTGCTTTGTGAATCCAGAACTGGCTTGCCCACAGAAGGCAAAGAGTGGTTGTAGACGGGTAATATTCTGCATGGAGGTCAGTGACCAGTGGTGTGCCTCAGGCATCTGTCCTGGGACCCCTGTTCTTCATGATTTTTATAAATGACCTGGATGATGAAGTGGAGGGATGGGTTAGTAAATTTGCTAATGACACAAGGTTGGGTGTTGCGGATAGTGTGGAGGGCTGTCAGAGGTTACAGCGGGACATTGATAGGATGCAAAACAGGGCTGAGAAGTGGCAGATGGAGTTTAACCCAGATAAGTGTGAGGCGGTTCATTTTGGTAGGTCAAATATGATGGGAGATTATAGTATTTATTGTAAAACTCTTGACAGTGTGGAGGATCAGAGGGACCTTGGGGCCCGAGTCCATAGCTCACTCAAAGCTGCTGCACAGGTTGACTCTATGGTTAAGACAGCATATGATGGATTGGCCTTCATCAACTGAGGGCTTGAGTTTAGGAGCCGAGAGGCAATGCTGCAGCTGTATAGGACCCTGTTCAGACCCCACTTGAAGTACTGTGCTCAGTTCTGGTCGCCTCTCTACAGGAAGGATGTGGGAACCATAGAAAGGGTGCAGAGGAGATTTACAAGTATGCTGCCTGGATTGGGGAGCATGCCTTATGAGAATAGGTTGAGTGAACTCGGCCTTCTTCTTTGGAGCGACGGAGGATGAGAGGCGACCTGATAGGGGTGTAGAGGATGATGAGAAGCATTGATTGTGTGGATAGTCAGAGGCTCTTTCCCAGGACTGGAATGGTTAACACGAGAGGGCACAGTTTTAAGGTGCTTGGAAGTATGTACAGAGGAGATGTCAGGAGTAAGTTTTTTTTACGCAGAGAATGCTGAGTGCATGGAATGGGCTGCCGGCGATGGTGGTGGAGGTGGATACGAATGGGTCTTTTAAGAGACTCCTGGACAGGTACATGGAGCTCAGAAAAATAGAAGGCTATGGGTAACCCGGTAATTTCTGAGGTAAGGTCATGTGTGGCACAGCTTTGTGGGCCAAAGGGCCAGTATTGGACAGTAGGTTTTCTATGTTTCTATCCTTACTGAGACATGGGGCCCAAAATTGCTGACAATACTCCAAGTGGGGCCTGACTAGTGCCTTAAAAAGGCTCAGCATTATCTCCCTGCTTTTGTATTCTATTCTTGAAATAAATGCCAACATTGCCTTTGCATTCTCTACCACAGACTCAACCTGTAAATTAATCTTCTGGGAGTCTTGCACGAGGACTCCCAAGATCCTCTGCACCTCTGTTGTTTGATCCTTTTCCCCATTTAGGTAATAGTCTGAACTATTGTTCCTTTTACCAAAATTCATTATCATTATCCACTGTATTCTGTCTGCCACATTTTTTTAACCGATTCTTCCAATTTGTCTAAGTCCTGCTGCAATTTTATTGCTTCCTCAGCACTACCTACCCCTCCACCTATCTTGTATTATCTGAAAACTTTGCCACAAAGCCACCAATTCCATGATCTGAATCATTGATAAACAATGTGAAAAGTAGTGGTCCCAATACTGACCTCTGAGGAACACCACTAGTCAGCAGCAGCCAACCAGAAAAGGCCCATTTTGTCCCCACTTGCTGCCTCCTGCCTGTCAGCCATTCCGCTGTCCATGTACCTTTCCTATAACGCCATAGGATTTTATCTTGTTAAGCAGACTCATGTATGGCACCTGATCAAACGTCTTCTGAAAATCCGAAGAAATGATATCCACTGCCTCTCCTTTGTCCACCCTGTATTGTTACTTCCTCAAAAAACTGTAATAGATTTGTCAGGCAAGATTTCCCTTACAGAAACCATGCTGACTTTGACTTCAATCTAAAACCAGTGTATTATGCTTAAACATGGGACTACGATGGGACGAGGGAGGATTTAGCCTATGTAGACTGGGAACATAGGCTATATGGTAGGACGGTTAAGAAACGGTGGAAGATTTTCAAAGAGATTTTTCACGGTGCTCAACAAAAGTATCTTCCAGTTAAAAACAAGGACAGTAAGACTGGGGAGAGCCAGCCTTGGATAACTAAGAAAATAAGGAAGGCATCAGACTAAAAGCTCGTGCGTACAAAGTCGCCGAGTGTCGTGGGAGACTGAAAGATTGGGACAACTTTAAAAAGCAACAAAGAATCACTAAGCGAGCAAGGGAAGCTTGATTATGAAAATAACCCAGCATAAAATATAAAAATTAATTGTAAGCATTTTTACAATTATATAAAACGGTAAAGGTTGGCTAAAGTGAATGTGGGTCCCTTGGAGGACGAGAAGGGGGTATTGATATTGGGTAATGAGGAAATGGCAGAGGCTTTGAATGACTAATTTGTGTTAGTCTTCACAGTGGAGGACACATGTAACATGCCAGAGAGAGATGTTATGGATGCGATGGGAGTTGAGGACCTCAATATAATAGCTAACCCTAAAGAAGTAGTGCTGAGCAAACTTGTGGGCCTAAAGATAGACAAGTCCCCTGGTCCTGATGGAATGCATCCCAAGATAGCAAAAGAAATGGCAGAAGTTATAGGAGAGCTTTGGTAATAATTTACCATTGGACTCTGGGCAGGTCCCGGCAGATTAGAAGATGGTGAATGTCATGCCACTGTTCAACAAAGAATGTAGGCAAAAGGCAGGTAACTATAGGTCAGTTAATTTAACATCTGTCATTGGGAAAATGCTTGAAGCTATCATTAAAGAAGAAATAGCGAGGCTTCTGGAAAGAAATGGATCCATCAGGCAGACGCAGCATGGATTCAGCAAAGGCAGGTCCTGTTTGACAAACTTACTGGAGTTCTCTGAGGATATAATGAGTGCAGTGGATAGAGGGGAACAGATGGATGTTATTTACTTGGATTTCCAGAAGGCATTTGATAAGGTAGTGCATAAAGGACTTATCCATAAGATAAGGATGCATAGAGTTGGGGTGATATATTTGCATGGATAGAGGATTGGTTAACTAACAGAAAGCAGAGAGTTGGGATACATGGGTGTTACGCTGGTTGGCGATCAGTGGTGAATGGTGTGCTGCAGGGGTCACTGCTGGGCCTGCAACTGTTCACGATATACATTCATGATCTGGAAGAGGGGCCAAGTGTAGTGTATGTAAGTTTGCTGATGTTACTAGTGTAAGGGGGATTCGACTTTTATGTTACTGCAGAGGCTAATCAAAATGGAGTCTTTGTTATGTTAATGTGGGGAATGCAGCTTTGTTGTGTTAAATGCTGAGAAAGTTTGCGTTAGCAACTTATTTTGGTTTAGAGTGTGATAAGAGGATACTATTAACCAATTGGGATAGTTGTTATGCTTTTGGTGTATTTGAAGATACTGTATGCGCGGGGTTTTGGGGCAGAAGGCGGGAGAGCGAGACAGAGGATGGACGAGGTGCTGAGATGTCCATTAACGGGGTTGGACCCCGAGGAGGGCGTTCGGCGAGGAGACAGAAACGGACCCGTGTGGACCGTCTGGTCGACTACCGTTGGTGGTCCCAGGCGGCCGGTCGAGGTGGTCCGAGGGGTCGCAGGGTGAAGAAGAAGGTCCTTGAGCTCCAACTGTTTTGTGCACGAAGAGATCGAACTTTGATAAGTGTGGCACCTTTTATTTTCCTTTTATATTTTATTCTTTCTTAATTATATAGTTCCAGTAATATCTATAAACTGAAAATCATTTAATTGCATCTGGTGTATTGTCTGTTATTTGGGCGGGGTGGGGTACCTCACACAGCATCCACACAAACTCATTACCCAGTTTGGCGGGGCCGAGGCTGTTTCCTGAGACAACAGTGAGCTGAGTGACCCTGAGGGTGGCCAGGGGGGGTTACACTAAATTGAGTGGAAAAGCAAATTGTGCAGAAGATGCAGAGAGTCTGCAGAGAGATAAATAGGTTAAGTGAGTAGGCGAGGGCTTGGCAGATGAGTACAATGCTGGTAGATGCAAGTTTATCCACTTTGGAAGGAAAAATGAAAGAGCAGATTATTATTTAAATGGTAAAAGATTGCAGCATGCTGCTATGCAGAGGGACTTGGGAGCGCTTGTGCATGAATCACAAAAGGTTGGTTTGCAAGTGCAGGAGGCTATCGAGAAGGCAAGTGGAATGTTAGCCTTCATTGTGAGAGGGGTTGAATTTAAGAGCAGGAAGGTTATGCTGCAACTGTACAGGGTACTGGTGAAGCCGCACCTGGAGTACTGCGTGCAGTTCTGGTCTCCTTACTTGAGGAAAAATATACTGGCTTTGGAGGCGGTGCAAAGGAGGTTCCAGAGATGAGGGGGTTAGACTATGGGGAGAGTTTGAGTCACCTGGTACTGTACTTTCTGGAATTCAGAAGAATGAGAGGAGATCTTATACAAACATAAAATTATGAAAGGGATAGATAAGATAGATGCAGAAAATTTGTTTCCACTGATAGGTGAGACTAGAACTAGGTGATATATTCTCAAGATTCGGGGGAGTGGAGTTTGGATGGAAATGAGGAGGAACTGCTTTTCCCAAAGAGTAGTGAATCTTTGGAATTCTCTGCCCAGTGATGCAGTGGAGGCTACCTCTGTAAATATACTTAAGACAGGGTTGTATCGATTTTTGCATCGTAGGGGAATTAAGGGTTATGGAGAAAAGGCAGGTGGGTGGAGATAAGCCCATAGCCAGACCAGCCATGATCTTATTGAATGGCGGAGCGGGCTCAGTGGGCCAGAAAGCCTACTCCTGACCCTATTTCTTATGTTCGTATGACTTATTTTATCATTAGTGGCCAAGTACCTTGAAACTTCATCTTTAATAATAGGCCAACACGTTCCCAACCATTGAGTTTCGGCTAACTAGCCTATAATTGCCTTTGTTGTGTCTTCCTCCCTTCTTAAAGTGTGGAGAGACATTTGCAATCCTGCAGTGCTCCAGGGATGAATGTTGGTATGGGAGAAAGCAACTGGTATATGGAGAGGGAGAAATGGAAAGAGACAGTGCAAGAGTGAGAGAGTAAAGAGAGAAAGAGAGAGAGAGAGAGAGAAGAGAAAAGGAGAGTGAAAGACAGGAACGGAGAGAGCGGATTGGAAAGAGGGTTAGAGATAAGGAGGGAGAGGGTTCACGGGAAAGGAATTGAGAAGTAAAGGAGAATAGTGATGGGCAAACGAACATGGTGTGGATCTGGGGCCTTCACTGCATGGTAGTGTGAGAGAGAGTGAGCCAGCGAGACAGAGAACAGAGAGCACGTGCTGTGTGTGTGTCTGTCTGTGTCTACGCTCCAGCTGTGCCCTGACCAAAGTTTTAAACAGTTGCAAAATGACCTCCGATGCATGAACACAAGTGTTCCGTATGCTTTCTTTACCACCCATATTTCTTCTTCACTGGAATACATCTCCACTGAGATTAACAGTACACTTTAAACATCCTTTCAATATTCATCTTTTAAAATTTGTTTTCTTTCCATCTCCCTCATTTCCCTCTCCACTTCGGCACACTCCAATTATTGAACCATTTTAAAGTCTGTTTCTTTTAGCCTCAGGTTAGTCAATCTCAAACTGAATCTGAAACACACATCCATGTTGTCAACGCTTTTCCTCACAGGCGATAGAAGCAACATGTGATCACTTGAGCCCTGCACGTCAGGGAGGGAGTGGAATGTATGCACACGCCGGGGTCCTTGTCTCTACATGCCCTGCTGCACGCTTGGGTAGGTGAGTATGCACAGACAAATACATACAGATACACAGACCAGGGTGTTTCAACTTGATTCATCAAACATGGACCAAGGTAGATGGAGAAGACTGTTCCTCCCCCATACAGATACATACCCACAACCCCTAACCTAGAAGTCACTAGGTCCCAAGGAAGGCTCCGGTGTGGTAAAAGATCTGGACTCGGGGCCACTGCCCAGCTCGGGGAGAACCTTCATGGAGAAATCAATGGCGGTCAGCCGCTGTGTGAAGGCTCCCAGAGAGATTACATTGATGTGAGGACTGAGGTAAAGGGGTAAGTTATCCTGAGTGATTCCACCACTGGCTTCGATCAACAGCCCCGGGAACTCTTCCTTCAGGGCCCTGGCTGCTTCCTGCAATTCCTGTGTGGAGAAGTAGAGGTCAGCACTGAGTTCTAAATGTCCCTTCTACTACTTAACCCCTCTTTTGTGAATAACCTGCCCCTTTACATCTTTCTCCTCTCACTAGTGTTCTCATACTTGGAGGAAAGTAATTGTGACCACCCAGCTGATCTTTGCCACTCAGATAAACTCATCGACCTCCTTAGCTCTAGGGAAAACTGTCAGACGTAATTGAGTTGCTGTATCTCAAGCTCTGCAGTCCCAGTAATGTTCTGTATTTCTGCACCTTCTCCAACTGAATCACATCCTTCCTATAGCTGCACAGCCAGAACTACACATAATACTCCCTGCAGTCCAGGCAGCATACTGTACCAGTCCCAGTAGCACAGTGTAGGATGTCACAACTTCTGCACTGAGTCCTGAGTCCACTGTCCGATGAAAGCAAGCATGCAGCATCACTATGAGACAGGCTCACTCATGCACACACTCAGTCACATGGGCACTCTCACATGCAATCACAGACACACACACACACACACACACACCCACCCGCAAACACATTCACACAGGAAGAAACGTAGCACTGACCGCAAGTCCCACTGACCTGTGGAGGAAAGTTATCCAGCATCACGATGTCAGATCCAGCCAGAGCAGCCTGGCGTGCCTCATCCAGCGAGCGAGCCTCCACCTCGATCTTGTTATAGATGCCTGCGATCACCCGGGCTTGTTTCACTCCCTGGGAACGCCGAGGAAAGGACAGTTTGTTGGCTGACCAGTCCAGCTCACATCTCCCCTCTCCCACTAGTTATGGATGAGCTCAACTGCCTGTAAACTAGTGACTACTCATTCCTGCTCCATGTCACAGCAACACCCTTGGTTGTGTACCTCTCCATCTGACCACTGTTACCCCGAGTAGAGGGAACACCTAGAACCCTGCAGCGGGGGGAATGGAACCATCCAGCCCCAGGCTACCCCAGTAGCGAGTAACATCAACCTGGTTTTCTGGATAACGCTTGCTATCCCACGTTTCTAGGTAACAATATTTCTTCCAGTAGGTTATTCATGTTATAGACAAACATCCTACCCCTGGTTACCAGGGCAAGGAATAGGATCTGCCAGCCCCTACCTAGTTACCCACTTAACCAACCACAGCCTCCCAAGATTACCTGGGCAAAGAGTCTACCAGCCACAGGTCCCCATTACCTACAACTTAAGGTGCTGCCTACCCTGTTAACCGAGGTCATAAGAAACATGTCCCCTTAGCTAACATGGTAAACATGGCACCTGCATCTCACCATTCTGAATATTTTTATGTGCATGATAAGTTTTTATCTGCAAGTTGAGAGGGATAAGGGCAGATCAGAAGTGTCAATATTGCAGTTGAACAAAGGAGACTATGGAGCCGTGAGGGAGGAGCTGGCCAAAGTTGACTGGTCGGATATCCTAGCAGAAAAGACAGTGGAACAGCAATGGCAGGTATTCTTGGGAATAATGCACAAGGTGCAAAATCAGTTCATCCCCTGGAGAAGGAAGGATTCAAAGGGGGGAAAGTGGCCACAGTGGTTGACAAAGGAAGTCAGAGATAGCAAAGCATTAAAAAAGTAGAAGTATAACAGAGCTAAGGTGAGTAGGAAGACGGATGATTGGGAAATTTTTAAGGAGCAACAGAACTTAACTAAAAAGGCAATACGGGGAGAAAAAATGAGGTATGAACGCAAGCTAGCTAGGAATACAAAGGAGGATAGCAAAAGTTTTTTTAGGTATGTGAAGAGAAGGAAGATAGTTAAGAACAATGTTGGGCCCTTGAAGAATGAATTGGGAGAAATTGTTATGGGAAACAGAGAAATGGCAGACGAATTTAATAAGTACTTTGGATCTGTCTTCACAGGGAAGACACAAGCAATCTCCCAGATGTATGGATGGACCAAGGACATAGGGTAACAGAGGAACTGAAACAGATTGCCATTAGGAAGGAAAGGTGATGAGTAGACTGATGGGACTGAAGGCTAACAAATCCCCAGGTCCAGATGGTCTGCATCCTAGGGTTCTAAAGGAGGTGGCTCTGGAAATTGCGGATGCATTGGTGATCATTTTCCAATGTTCCTTAGATTCAGGATCAGTTCCTGATGATTGGCGAATGGCTAATGTTATCCCACTTTTAAGAAAGGAGGGAGGGAGAAAACAGAGAACTATCACCCTGTTAGCCTAACATCAGTAATGGGGAAGATGCTAGAGTCCATTATTAAAGATGAAATAGCGGCATATCTTGATAGCACTGATAGGATTGGGCCGAGCCAGCATGGATTTACCAAGGGCAAATCATGCTTGACTAATCTATTGGAGTTTTTCGAGGATGTAACCAGGAAGATAGCTGCGGGAGATCCAGTGGATGTGGTGTACCTTGACTTTCAGAAGGCATTTGATAAGGTACCACATAGGAGATTGGTAGGTAAAATCAGAGCTCATGGCATTGCGGGGAGGATATTGACATGGATAGAAAACTGGTTGGCAGATAGAAAGCAAAGGGTAGCAGTGAATGGGTGTTTCTCGGAATGGCAGGTGGTGACTAGTGGGGTGCCACAGGGCTCGGTATTGGGACCACAGCTGTTTACGATTTACATCAATGATTTAGAGGAAGGCATTGTGAATAACATCAGCAAGTTTGCTGATGATACTAAGCTGGGTGGCAGTGTGACATGTGATGAGGATGTTAGGAGAATTCAAGGTGACTTTGATAGGCTGGGTGAGTGGGCAGAAACTTGACAGATGGCGTTTAATGTGAATAAGTGTGAGGTTATTCACTTTGGGAGCAAGAACAGGAAGGCAGATTATTATCTGAACGGTGTGGAGTTAGGTAAGGGAGAAATACAAAGGAGTACTTGTTCATCAGTCTCTGAAGGTGAATGAGCAAGTGCAGCAGGCAGTGAAGAAGGCTAATGGAATGTTGGCCTTTATTACAAAGGGAATTGAGTACAAGAGCAAGGAAATCCTTTTGCATTTGTACAGGGCCTTGGTGAGACCACACCTGGAGTATTGTGTGCAGTTTTGGTCTCCAGGGTTAAGGAAGGACATCCTGGCTGTGGAGGAGGTGCAGCGTAGGTTCACTAGGTTAATTCCTGGGATGTCTGGACTGTCTTACGCAGAGAGGTTAGAGAGACTGGACTTGTACACGCTGGAATTAAGGAGATTGCAGGGGGATCTGATTGAGACATATAAGATTATTAAGGGGTTGGACAAGATAGAGGCAGGAATTATGTTCCTGATGCTGGGAGAGTCCAGTACCAGAGGGCATGGTTTAAGAATAAGGGGTAGGTCATTTAGGACAGAGTTGAGGAGGAACTTCTTCTCCCAGAGAGTTGTGGAGGTGTGGAACGCACTGCCTCAGAAGGCAGTGGAGGCCAATTCTCTGGATGCTTTCAAGAAGGAGCTAGATAAGTATCTTATGGATAGGGGAATCAAGGGTTATGGGGACAAGGCAGGGACCAGGTATTGATAGTAGATGATCAGCCATGATCTCAGAATGGCGGTGCAGGCTCGAAGGGCCGAATGGTCTGCTTCTGCACCTATTGTCTATTGTCTATTTTACATTCTCACTCCCTCCCCAAGGGAAAAACAGCATAAACCCCATTACCAGGGAAATAATGCATTTTGTTCCTGGTTACCTAGGCATCCTCTTACACAGACCACAGTTACAGAGAAAACTATCCTTCCTGAGCCCAATTGCCCAGCAACAAACTACCTAGGCTCCAGTTAGAGTGGAAACAACAGCCACACCCCATGCACAGTCAGATAACCAACCCCCTAGTCCCCAAGCAACAGCCGGTGACCTTGTTACCCAGGCAACCAAGCACTTATTTGTAAGTAAACAAAGATACAAACCCAGCTTCTGGTCATCATGCCTAGGCTCCAGTACAAAGGCAAAACAACCAGTCCCCTTACTAGTTAAACAGTCACCCATTTAATCCTGAGTAACCTAGAATACACCAGACTTTCGGTTACCGAAGCAACCAAACACACAGTCACCACTTAACACCCATCACCAGTTACCTTAGCAATGTCGCCGACCACCACCATGTGGTTGTCCTTGAGCATGATCAGGTCTCCAAGGCTGTAACGGTGGGTATCCACTCCGCCCACTACCATGGCATGCTTCTCCACCAGCCGAAAGCCAGGGGTAGTCTTGCGGGTGCCTGCCAGCCGCCCACCCCAACCTAGGGAGTACACTAGCTCTTGGGCAGAGCGGCAGGAGGTAGCAATCCCACTGGCTCGTCCAAGAACATTGAGGGCAACTCTCTCGGCCAGCAGCAGGGCCCGTGCCGGGCCCCAGATATGGGCCACAGTGCAGACAGGCTCCAGGTGCTCCCCGTCCCGTTTCAGCCAGTGGAATCGACAACCAGTCTCCTGGAAGATGGCCTGAGCGAAGGGCGAACCAGCTAACACCCCGGGAGACTTGAGAAGGAGGGCGGCTCCCACTGACCTTTCCCCCACTACAGCCCCTGCCCAGTCCAGCTGGTGAGAGTCCTCCAGCAACCACTGGTGTGCTAGGCTACGCAGGGAATGAGGCGGCAAGAGATGAGCTGGGTCCGACATTGTTTCCATGGTTGGTAAGCTCTGCGAAGTGTGCAGATAAGGAGGATTAGAGGGTGTTGGCATTTTGTGGAAGTCAATGATTGGGCACCAGATGTGTTTTATGGGTGAATGGAGGGAGAGGGAGAATTAAAAGGGGGTGGGAGATAGGGAGGAGGCAACCTGTGTACCTCCTAGGTACAGAGGGAGAGGGCAGGTTAAAGGATTTGGCATCAGTGCGGGAGCTCTGGGATGTTTTCCCGGGTAGAGGAAGTGAGATAGGATGGAGATGGTGGTAGTTACTGAGGAGGCCGAGCTGTGTAAGCTGGATACAGCATGGATGAGAGGAATGGTTACCGGGAGTGGGTGACTTATATTTAATATTTCAATAATATTTGAGTAATCTTATATATGTATTGTTTGATTAAGCATCACTTGCTTAAATAATTAATTATAAGTTGTATGTAAAATTATGTAAATTGCATACGTCATCACGCTAACAAGCGATATTGCACACCTCGCTTGAAGTAAAGATGAAGTACATCTGTATTCCTGGGTCTTCCTTTGAATTAATTTAATGTTACAGGAGAATAGAAAACCTACAGCACAATACAGGCCCTTCAGCCCACAAAGCTGTGCCGAACATGTCCTTACCTTAGAACTACCCGGGCTTACCCATAGCCCTCCATTTTTCTAAGCTTCATATATCCATCCAGGAGTCTCTTAAAAGACCCTGTCATTTCCGCCTCCACCACCCTGCCAGCAGCCCATTCCACGCACTCACCACTCTCTGCAAAAAAAACTTACCCGTGACATTTCCTGTGTACCAACTTCCAAGCACCTTAAAACTATGCTGTCTCGTGCTAGTCATTTCAGCCCTGGGAAAACGCCTCTGACTATCCACACAATCAATGCCTTTCATTATCTTGTACACCTCTATCAGGTCACCTCCGATCCTCCATCGCTCCAAGGAGAAAAGGCAGAGTTCACTCAACTTATTCTCATAAGGCATGCTCCCCAATCCAGGCAACATCCTTGTAAATGTCCTCTGCACCCTTTCTATGGTTTCCACGTCTTTCCTGTGGTGAGGTGACCAGAACTGAGCACAGTACTCCAAGTAGGGCCTGACCAGGGTCCTATATAGTTGCAACATTACCTCTTGGCTCTAAAACTCAATTTCACGATTGATGAAGGCCAACGCACCGTATGCCCTCTAAACCACAGAATCAACCCGTGTAGCAGCTTTGAGTGTCCTATGGACTCGGATCCCAAGATCCGTCTGATCCTCCATACTGCCAAGAGTCTTGCCATTAATGCTATATTCTACCATCATATTTGATCTACCAAAATGAACTAGCTCACATATATCTGGGTTGAACTCCATCTGCCACTTCTCCGGCCAGTTTTGCATCCTATCAATGTCCCGCTGTAACCTCCACACTATCCACAACACCCCCAAACTTTGTGTCATCAGCAAATTTACAAACCCATCTCTCCAGTTCGTCATCCAGGTCATTTATAAAAATCACAAAGAGTAGGGGTCCCAGAACAGATCCCTGAGGCACACCACTGGTCACTGGCCTCCATGCAGAATATGACCCATCTACAACCACTCTTTGTCTTCTGTGGGCAAGCCAGTTCTGGATCCACAAAGCAATATCCCCTTGGATCTCATGCCTCCTTACTTTCTCAATAAGCCTTGCATGGGGTACCTTATCAAATGCCTTGCTAAAATCCATATACACTGCATCTACAACCCTAACCTTCATCAGTGTTTAGTCACATCCTTAAAAAATTCAATCAGACTCGTAAGGCACGACCTGCCCTTGACAAAGCCAGGCTGACTATTCCTAATCATATTATGTCTCTCCAAATGCTCATAAATCCTGCCTCTCAGGATCTTCTCCATCAACTTACCAATCACTGAAATAAGACTCACTGGTCTATAATTTCCTGGGCTATCCCTACTCCCTTTCTTATATAAGGGAACAACATCTACAACCCTCCAATCCTTTGGAACCTCTCCCATCCTCACTGATGATGCAAAGATCATTGCCAGAGGCTCAGCAATCTCCTCCCTCGTCTCCCACAGTAGCCTGGGGTATATCCCACCCAGTCCCAGTGACTTATCCAACTTGATGCTCTCCAAAAGCTCCAGGACATCCTCTACCTTAATATCTACATGCTCAAGCTCTTCAGTCTACTGCAAGTCATCCCTACAATTGCCAAGATCCTTTTCCGTAGTGGATACTGAAGCAAAGTATGCATTAAGTACCTCTGCTATCTCCTCCGGTTCCATACACACTTTTCCACTGTCACACTTGATTGGTCCTATTCTCTCATCTCTTATCCTTTTGCTCTTTACATACTTGTAGAATGCCTTGGGATTTTCCTTAATCCTGTCCGCCAAGGCCTTCTCATGGCCCCTTTTGGCTCTCCTAATTTCATTCTTAATCTCCTTCCTGCTAGCCTTATAATCTTCTAGATCTCTATCATTACCTAGTTTTTTGAACCTTTTGTAAGCTCTTCTTTTCTTCTTCACTAGATTTACAACAGCCTCTGTACACCACGGTTCCTGTACCCTACCATCCTTTCCCTGTCTCATTGTATGTACGCAGAACCTCACAAGATTATCCCCTGAACATTTGCCACATTTCTTCCGTACATTTCCCTGAGAACATCTGTTTCCAATTTATGCTTCCAAGTTCCTTCCTGATAGCCTCACATTTTTCCTTACTCCAATTAAACATTTCCCTAACTTGTCTGTTCCTTTCCCTCTCCAATGCTACGGTAAAGGAGATAGAATTGTGATCACTATCTCCAAAATGCTCTCCCACTGAGAGACCTGACACCTGACCAGGTTCATTTCCCAATACCAGATCAAGTAGGCTTATCTACATATGGTGTCAAGAAACCTTCCCAAACACACCTAACAAACTCCACCCCATCTATATCCCTCACTCTAGGGAGATGCCAATCAATATTTGGGAAATTAAAATCTCTCACCCTGTTATTATTATTCCTTTCCAGAATCTGATCAACAGTGCCATGCCCCCACCTCTTTTGCCTCCTTCCCTGTCCTTTCTGAAACATCTAAAACTTGGCACTTGAAGTAGCCATTCCTGTCCCTGCAGAATCCAAGTCCCTGTAATGCCACAACATCATAGCTCCAGGTGCTGATCCACTCTCTAAGCTCATCCGCTTTATTCATAATACTCCTCATATTAAAATAGGCACATCTCAAACCATCAGTCCGAGTGCCTACCTTCTCTATCACCTGCCTATCCTCCCTTTCGCACTGTCTCCAAGCTTTCTATATTTGTGAGCCAACCTCCCTTCCCTCTGTCACTTCAGTTCAGTTCCCACCCCCAGCAATTCTAGTTTAAACTCTCCCCAATAGCCTTTGGAAGTTACAAAACATAACAATAGGAATTACTGATATGACCCACCTGTGTTTCCCTTGTACATGGGGAGAGGGAGAAGAGTCAGATGGGGTGGGAGATGGTTAGGGGAACACAGGCATGACTTCTGGATTCAGAGGGAAGAGGGAAGATTTGACAGTTCGGAGACATTGAGAGGACTCTGTTGTGTATCCTGAGTACAGTTGGGTGAGTGTGATGGTTAGAGGTGGAAGTTAGTAATGGGTCTAAATTCTGCATGATGTGTATCTGTGGCAGAGTCAGAGAGCGCAGGAAAGTGCCAAGAGTCGCGGTTACACTATAAGGAGAGGGAGAGTTTGAATTCAGGGTGAGGGGCAGGGGTTTGTCAGAGTCAGGTGAGAGGTGATGGAGAGTCAGCATCTAGATGAGGGAGAGTGAGGTGGGGTGTGGGAGATCATGGTCAGGATGGAAGAGGGGCAGTCAGATTCAGGATCGGGTGACGGGGAAGCAGTATGGGTTTGGGGTGTGTGCGAAAGAAGAATATTTAGGATGGGGGGACAGGGCTTCATGAGTCAGGTGAGGGAGAGTCAGCATCTAGATGTCTAGATGAGGGGGAATGAGGGGGAGTTGAAGTTGGGTCATGGTTGTTACAGAGAGGGAGAGAAAAAGTGGGGTTCAGAGAGAGATTGAGTGCAGAGACAGAGAGAGAGAAATGTGAAATAAATGCAAGAAGAACAAATGATTGAGTAATGAGGGCGAGGCGAGGGATGAAAGATCAACATGGAGGGGAGAGCAGTCTTGGGGGACTCACCTCACATCGAACTGCAGTGTCTGGACTCAGACTCTGGAACTCCCTTTAAGGTCCCCTCTTTGCTCCTGCTCATGATTATGCCTCTACCTTTGTACCCTCACTCTGTACCTCAATTATGTTCTCTAATTTATTTATTTATTGAGATACAATACGGAATAAATCCTTCTGGCCCTTTGAGCCGTGCCACCCTGTAAATCCTCATTTAACCCTAGCTAACCACAAGACAATTTACAATGACCTATTAACTGACTAACCTGTCAGTCCTGAATGCAATGAATCCTAAAGCATCTCTTTCGGTCCACCCCTGACACTCTCTCTGACCCAGACATTCTCTCTCTCAAGTTCAAAACTCTCTTTCTAAGGATTCCCAGCAACCCATCTGCTCTCTCTCTCTCTCTCTCTCTCTCTCTCACTTTCTAACACTGATTCTCTCGAACTCTCTCATTTGCTCTGTCTAACACACATACAGTGTTGGCGCGTGGCCAAGTGGTTAAGGCGTCGGTCTAGTGATCTGAAGGTCACTAGTTCAAGCCTGAGGCAGCATGTTGTGTCCTTGAGCAAGGCACTTAACCACACATTGCTCTGCGACAACACCGGTGCCAAGCTGTATCGGCCCTAGTGCCCTTCCCTTGGACGATATTGGTGGCGTGGAGAGGGGAGACTTGCAGCATGGTCAACTGCCAGTCTTCCATACAACCTTGCTCAGGCCTATGCCCTGGAAACCTTCCAAGGCGCAACTCCATGGTCTCACGAGACTAACTACTACTACTACTACGTCGACTCAGGCCTAGGGTGCTGGCGTAGGGAACAATGACGGACTCTCCACTTCTCCCTCTCCCTCATCAGTGTGTTCAGTTCATCTACATTAGCCGTGCCACTGTCTTCTAGGAGCATGTTGACTATAGTCTTGGGATGGTGCCCAAGGTTCATCCTCCCGTGCTTGGGCTCCCATATGATGACTAGACTGGCAGGTAGCTCAGGGTGGCATAGACAGTGCCCCACTAGTTACAGTCTTCTCGCCTCGATTTTAATGGAGAGCATCGGTAGGTTGTTATAGAGCTCAACATTCGTCATGTGCTGTTGCCAACTCACATCAAGAGCCATCTGGACCATTCATGTACAGCAACCATCTAGAGACTTTCACATCGTCTTGGTGAGTGTCCACGTTTCGCATCCGTATGTGAGAATGGACTCTATGACTGCAATGAAAATCCTCTTTTTAATAAGAATCTCTTTGCCACCTGTGACCAACTGAAGGAAGAGGAACTAGCTGAGAGGATTAGAGAGATAGAAACTGCTAATGAAGACATGCAGCATGGAGAAGCATGGCACCCAGTCAATGAGATCAGTAGACAGAAGAAGTCCCCATTAGGTCAAATAAGTGGTAAAACAGTAGAGGACCGTATCCTGACATGGTTTACCCACTTCAAGAAACTGCTGGGAAGCCCTCCAATGATCACAGAAGAAGAAGAGGACATACCCATGATACTAACGCAAGTTGACATTGATGACAGCCCATTCGCCATTGAGGAACTGAAGAAGGACAAATATGCACTCAAACAGGGCAGGAGTGCTTGACCAGATGGGATAGAAACATAGAAAATAAGTGCAGGAGTAGGCCATTCGGCCCTTCGAGCCTGCACCGCCATTTATTATGATCATGGCTGATCATCCAACTCAGAACCCCGCCCCAGCCTTCCCTCCATACCCCCTGACCCCCGTAGCCACAAGGGCCATATCTAACTCCCTCTTAAATATAGCCAATGAACTGGCCTCAACAGTTTCCTGTGGCAGAGAATTCCACAGATTCACCACTCTCTGTGTGAAGAAGTTTTTCCTAATCTCGGTCCTAAAAGGCTTCCCCTCTATCCTCAAACTGTGACCCCTCGTTCTGGACTTCCCCAACATTGGGAACAATCTTCCTGCATCTAGCCTGTCCAATCCCTTTAGGATCTTATACGTTTCAATCAGATCCCCCCTCAATCTTCTAAATTCCAACGAGTACAAGCCCAATTCATCCAGTCTTTCTTCATATGAAAGTCCTGCCATCCCAGGAAACAATCTGGTGAACCTTCTTTGTACTCCCTCTATGGCAAAGATGTCTTTCCTCAGATTAGGGGACCAAAACTGCACACAATACTCCAGGTGTGGTCTCACCAAGGCCTTGTACAACTGCAGTAGTACGTCCCTGCTCCTGTACTCGAATCCTCTCGCTATAAATGCCAGCATACCATTCGCCTTTTTCACCGCCTGCTGTACCTGCATGCCCACTTTCAATGACTGGTGTATAATAACACCCAGGTCTCATTGCACCTCCCCTTTTCCTAATCGGCCACCATTCAGATAATAATCTGTTTTCCTATTTTTGCCACCGAAGTGGATAACTTCACATTTATCCACATTAAATTGCATCTGCCATGAATTTGCCCACTCACCCAATCTATCCAAGTCACCCTGCATCCTCTTAGCATCCTCCTCACTGCTAACATTGCCACCCAGCTTCGTGTCATCCGCAAACTTGGAGATGCTGCATTTAATTCCCTCATCCAAGTCATTTAATATATATTGTAAACAACTGGGGTCCCAGCACTGAGCCTTGCAGTACCCCACTAGTCACTGCCTGCCATTCTGAACAGGTCCCGTTTATTCCCACTCTTTGCTTCCTGTCTGCTAACCAATTCTCCACCCACACCAATACCTTACCCTCAATACCGTGTGCTTTAAGTTTGCACACTAATCTCCTGTGTGGGACCTTGTCAAAAGCCTTTTGAAAATCCAAATATACCACATCCACTGGTTCTCCCCTATCCACTCTACTAGTTACATCCTCAAAAAATTCTATGAGATTCGTCAGACATGATTTTCCTTTCACAAATCCATGCTGACTTTGTCCGATCATTTCACCGCTTTCCAAATGTGCTGTTATCACATCCTTGATAACTGACTCCAGCAGTTTCCCCACCACCGACGTTAGGCTAACCGGTCTATAATTCCCCGGTTTCTCTCTCCCTCCTTTTTTAAAAAGTGGGGTTACATTAGCCTTAAAAAGTGGGGTTACATTAACCTTAAAAAGTGGGGTTACATTAGCCCAGATACCACCAGATGTCCTGAAGAACTGCGACCTGGACAACATCTTGCTGGACATATGTAATACGGCATTGATGAAAGGCGACAAACCAGAACAGTGGTCACTCTCAAACATTATCCCAGTCCCCAAGTCTGGATCCCTCACAAAGACAGATAACTACCGCGGTATCAGCTTGACCTGCATCTTAGCAAAGTTATACAGTCGGATGATCTTAAATAGGATTCGCACCACCATTGACCCTAAGCTAAGATTCAATCAGAATGGTTTTCGGCAGAAGCACTCAACAGTAATGCAAATACTTGCTCTCCGTAGGATCATCGAGGAAGTCAAGAAGAACAACCTACCAGCCGTGCTTACTCACATCGATTTTCGCAAAGCTTTTGACTCCATTCACCGAGGTAAAATGCTGAAGATCCTGAAAGCTTACGGAGTGCCAGACCATCTACTGAGAGCAATAGAGTCCAGCTATACCAAAACCATGACGAAAGTTGTATCACCAGACGGAGAAACAGCAGTGTTCGAGCTCCTAGCTGGTGTGCTGCAAGGAGACACTCTGGCACCCTACATCTTTATAATCGTCCTTGATTACGCTCTGTGACAAGCTACCAAAGATCATGACAAGCTTGGTTTTACCATAAAACCAGGGCAAAACCAAAAGGGTCAGACCGGTTATGCTCACAGATCTCGATTTTGCAGATGACATAGTCCTGCTCTTTGAGCAGGTGGAGGAAGCACAGCCCCTACTGACAAAAGTGGAAATAGAATTCAATAAAGCTGGACTTCACCTACACACTAAAAAGACAGAGTGCATGGTGTTTAATTGCGTCGAAGGTACTCTCAAGACCGTAGAGAATGATACCATTAAGAAAGTCTTTGATTACAAGTACCTCGGGTCAAGAATGATGAGTTCGGAGAAGGACATAAAGATACGGAAGGCGCTGGCGTGGAGGGCTATGAATGACATGAAGGAAATCTGGAAGTTGAACCTGACAAGAGGGCTTAAAAAGAGGATTCACGAGACTAACGGATGCTTATAAAAACACACACACACACACCTCTCTCCTCACTGACTCTCTCGTATCTGGACTCCACCTCTACCTTTGTGCGTTAGTTCTTGCACCACACTGTCACAGACAAACACTGCCCTGTTGATAAGAAAAGGTTACAAAAGACCATGAGACATCAGAGCACAATTAGAGCATTCAGTCCATGTCATTTGTTCCATCATCTGATTGTCTGATTTATTATCCCTCTCAATTTCATTCTCATTTGCCGTATCATTTGACACCCTTTACTAATCAAGAACCTATCACCCCCCACTCTCTTTCAAAGTGTCTGCAAACACACCTGCCAGTTGTTTCATGCAAAACCTGAGTACCCACCCTGGGATGCTGTCCGGTCCCGCAGCCTTGCGGCTGTCCACTCCCTGGAAACACCTGTGTACTTCAGCCTCAGAGATGACCAAGGTGCCGGTCACTTCAGCGGCTCTCCTCGCGGGCTCAGCGTTGGCAACATTGAACTGAGCATAAAAATGATTCAGCTCATCTGGGAGAGGCAGCAATGTTGGAAATACCACTGTGTTTAGCTTTGAAGTCTGTGATGATGTGCAGACCTACCATAAGCTGTGCATGTTGTTGGTGGAGAGTTGTGCCTGGATCTTGTTCCTGTATTGTCGTTTCACTGTCTTGATGACTTTGCTTAGATTGTAGCTGCATTTCTTGAGTTCTTGTTGGTTACCGGCAGCGTAAGCTCTGTCTCACGTGGTTAGTGCAGCACGCGCGGAACTGTTGATCCAGGGTTTCTGGATTGGATAGATCCTGACCAATTTTTGGGGGACATTGTCCTCGATGCACTTCTGGATAAAGCTCCTGACCCCTTCTGTGAACTCAGAGACATCCTTATCACAAAAGACATTCCACAGGATGTCATCAATGCAGTCCTGTAGCATGGAGATCAATTGGTCGGACCAACAGTGGATGGTTTTAACTATGGCCACCTCTTGTTTCACCATCTGCCTGTAAATGGGCAGAAACAAGATGGAGGGGTGATCTGACTTCCCAAACGGCGGACAGAGGAGCACTTTGTAAGAGTTGCGGAAAATATGGTGCAGACAGCCCAGCGCATCTGTAGATGTGAACTTCCTATTATTCAGGACATATACAGAGACAGGTGCGTGAAAGGGCCAAAGGATCATTGGGGACCTGAGTCACCCCAACCACAAACTGTTCCAGCTGCTACCATCCAGGAAATAGTACCGCAGCATTAAAGCCAAGACCAAAAGGCTCCAGGATAGCTTCTTCCACCAGGCCATCAGACTGATTAATTCATGCTGATATAATTGTATTTTTATGCTATATTGACCGTCCTGTTGTACATACTATTTATTACAAATTACTATCAATTGCACATTGCACATTTGGACAGAGACGTAACAAAGATTTTTACTCATGTATGTGAAGGACGTAAGAAATAAAGTCAATTCAGTTATGTTAATTCAGATATGTTCTAAATATAGACAATGATGGACTGCATTGATATTTGTGGCAATGAATTCCACAGATTCACCAGCCTGTGGCTAAGGGAATTGCTCGCTATATTCACAGTTTGTGCCCTCTAGTCTTCGACTCCCCCACTTTTGGTAGCCACTCAATATCCACTCATTCGAGACCTCTCAGGACTCAAAAGATTTTAATGAGATTCCACCACTCCCATAACCCAACACCTCTCAGCCCCATCACTCAACCCTTTGTACTCCAGCAAGTATGGGCCCAGAGCCATCAAACACCCCTCATACATTCACCCTTTCATTCTTGGAATCATTCTCATGAAAATTCTCTTGACCCTATCCAATGCCAGCAGATTATTTCTTAAATAATTTCTAAAACTTTTCATAATACTCCAAATGTTGTATGAGTTGTGTCTGATAAATCTGCAGCATTACATCCATGTTTTTATATTTTAGTCCTCTCTTAATTAATCTAATTTTGCAATTGGCTTCCTTACTATGACTCAACCAGCAAGTTAACCTTTGGGAAACCTGCACTAGTCCTCCCCAGTCCATTTGGACCTTTGATTTCTGAATTTGCTCCACTTAGAAAATAGTTTCCACCTTTATTCCTACTACCAAAGTGTATGAGCATACAATGTTGTGCCAACCATGTAACCTACTCCAGAAACTGCCTTGAATTTCCCTACCACAGAGCCCTCCATTTTTCTAAGCTCCATGTACCTATCAAAGAGTTTCTTAAAAGATCCTATTGTATCTGCCTCTACCACTGTTGTTAGCAGCACATTTCATGCACCCACCACTCTCTGCGTGGAAAGCTTACCTCTGCCATCCCCCTTGTACCTACTTCCAAGCACCTTAAAACTATGCTGCATCACGTTAACCATTTCAGCCCTGGGAAAAAGCCTTGGGCTATCCACATGTTCATTGTCTCTCATCATCTTATACACCTCTATCGGGTCACCTCTCATCCTCTCTCACTGCACGGAGAAAAGGCCAAGTATACTCAACCTATTCTCATAAGCATGCTCTCCAATCCAGGCAACATCCTTGTAAATCTCCTCTGCACTCTCTCTATAGTATCCACATCCTTCCTGTAGTGAGGTGACCAGAACTGAACACAGTACTCCAAGTGATGTCTAACTAAAATCTTATGGAGCTGTAACATTCCCTCACAGCTCTGGAACTCAGTCCCATTGTTGATGAAGGCCAACACACCATTCGTCTTCTTAACAACACCGTCAACCTACGCAGAAGCTTTGTGTGTCCTATGGACACGGACACCAAGATCTCGCTGATCCTCCACACTGCCAAGAGTCTTACCATTAATACAGTATTATATTCTGTCTTGAAATTTGACCTACCGAAATGAACCACTTCACACTTATCTGGGTTGAACTCCATCTGCCACTTCTCAACCCAATTCTTCATCCTATTGATGTCACGCTGTAAACTTTGACAACCCTCCAGACTATCCACAACACCGCCAACTTTTGTGTCATCAGCAGTCTTACTAACCCACCTTTCTGCTTCCTCATCCAGGTCATTTATAAAAATCACAAAGAGGAGGGGTCCCAGAACAGGGCCCTGCAGAACACCACTGGTCACCGTCCTCCATGCAGAATACGAACCATCTAAACCACCCTTTGTCTTCTGTGGTCAAGCCAATTCTGGTTCCACAAAGCAAGGTCTCCTTGGATTCTATGCCTCATTATTTTCTGATTGAGCCTCACATGGGAAACCTTATCAAATGCCTTACTGAAATCCATATACACTACATCCACTGCACTACCTTATCAATACTGCTACTTATTTCTATTTGCAATAGCACAATTTGTTGTCTTCTGCACTCTGGTTGATCTTTCATTGATCCTCTTATAATTACTATCATAAGATTTGCTGATCATGTCTGCAGGAAAGTGAATCTCAGGACATGGTGACAGTATGTGGTGACATATATGTACTCTGATAATGCAATTTCTTTTGAATTTAATTCCAACAGATTTGACAGGCAAGATTTGCCCTCACGGAAACCACGTGAACTTCGGCCTATTTTATCATGTGTCTCCAAGTACCCCATAACCTCGTAGACTATAATGACATTGTGAAAAGCTGACATCTTGCCAGCTACTGATGTCAGGCTAACTATCTTATAATTTCCTGCCTTTTGGTCCTTCCCCTCTTCTGAAGTGGGTGACATTTGGAATTTTCCAGTCCTCCGGAACCATTTCAGAATCCAGTAATTCTTGTAAAATCACAACTAATGCATCTACAATCTCTTCAGCCATCTCTTTGATAAAAGTGGGGTGGAGTCCATCCGGTCCCCTCTCTCTCTCAACACTCAATTCCCTCTTGAACTTCATCTTTCCATCCCCTCCTCTGCCTCTCTATCTCCGTCTTTGAAATGATGCAGAGTTGGTTTCAACATTTAAGAGAAATTTGGATAGAAACATGGATGGGAGGTGTATGGAGAGCTGTGGTCCAGGTGTAGGTCAATGGGACTAGGCAAATTAATATTTTGGCACAGAGTAGATGGGTTGAAGAGCCTCTTTCTGTGCTGTGGTACTCTTCAACTACGAAGTTGGGAGTGATGCCTTGATAAGCCAGACATTTCCCCTCACTCAGAGGCCCCAAGTCCTCAAGCCTCTTTTCTGGGAACAGAGGAGGGAAAAGGAGTGTGAGAAGGAGGCTGGACTGCAAAGAAATTGGTAGGAGAGTGAGGGAAGGATAGAGAGAAACAGAGGGAAGGAATGGAGAGTGATATAAAGTGAGAAGGACAGAGAAAGAAACAGACAGCAAAGATGATGATAGAGAGCTAAAGAGGAGAAGTAAAGAGAGGCACGCACAGAGCAAATGACCAAAGAGAAACAACACAGATGGAAGGTGCGGAAGTTAGTATGTGTGTGTCCCCAGGGCCTGATGGAGTATACCCCAGGTTATTGAGAGAGGCAAGAGAAGAGATTAACCAATATCTTTGTATCCTCTCTAGCCACATGCGAGTTCCCAGTTCCCAGAGGACTGGTGGATAGCTAAAGTTGTTCCATCATTCAAGAAGGGAGCAAGGGATAATCCTGGAAAGGGTAGACTGGTGAGTCTCAAGTCTGTGATATAGTGAAGTTTGAAGAAGAGACAGTACACCGTTAAGGACAAGATCTTTAACAGTGTTAAAGAGCAGAGGGATCTTGGGGTCCAAGTTCATAGCTCCTTGAAAGTGGCTCCACAGATTGATAGTGCGGTTAAGAAGGCATAGAGTCATAGAGAAGTACAGCACAGAAAGAGACCCTTCAGCCCATCTGGTCTATGTCAAAAACTGTTTTGCAGCAGAGACTGAAGAAGAGAACTGATAGAACTTTATAAGATTATGAGAGGCATAGATAGAATAGACAGACAGCATCTTTTTCCTAGGGTTGAAATACATATTATTAGGGATAATGCATTTAAAGTGAAAGGGAATAATCGTGAGGCAAGTTTGTTTTTTTAAAAAAAACACAGGTTGAGTGGTGAGTGCCTGGAATGCACTGCCTAGGTACTGGTAGAGAGACGAGAAAATTTCAAGGGAGACAGATAGCCACATGAATGTGAGGGAAATGGAAGGATATGGACATTTTGTAAGCAAAAATGATTAGTGTATTTCACTATTTAATTACTAATTTAATTGGTTTGGCACAACATGTGGGCTGAAGGGTCTGTTCCTGAGCTATACTGTTCTAATCACAACCCTCAACCATCAAATGCTCCTTATATGTCCACCCTTTCACTCCTGGGATCATTCTTGTGAATTTCACTTAACCCAAACAAATGCCACGACATTCTTTCTGAGATTAATGGGCTTAAAGCTGCCTCAATACTTCAGATACAGTTTCACTGATGCTTAACGTTACATTTCTCCCTTTCTCTCCCCCTCACTCTAACCCTGATTGCCTCTGAAATATTGACACACTACAGACCCTACTCTGCCTCGGTGTGTGAAGTATTGACATAGTTAAGCACTGCACTGATGATATGGAGAGTGTAAACAGTCCTTGATGTCCACAGACAACTTCTGAAACAGTGAGAGAAAGATTCCTGAAGATTCCCAAATGAGCCCTCCAGCCTTTGCAGTGGGAATTCCAATCCTCTGTCCTGGGAGCAGGGTGATAGGAGTGTGTGAGTGAGGGGGGAGGGAGCAGTTCCAAAGAAAGGGGCTGAAATTGGTGAGAGCATGAGAGAAACAAGGAGAAAGAGGGAGGTGGAGAGTTATACCCCTGTCTAATCTGTAATCACTCTCCCCCCCCTGTGTGTGCGCTCCTCACTCTCCTTTGCTGTCTCTCTCTCTTTACAGTAATTCTCTCAAGATCTCTTTCTTCCTCTCTGACTTACCTGGACTGTCTCAGACTCAATTCCCTGTTGAACCTCATCTCCCATGACACACTCCAACCCCTACTTCGCCTCTCTATCTCTACAATGTTGCACCACACTACCACAGATAAACATTGCTTTGGTGATAAACAGAGGGTAAATGGTGTCTTCTTTGTGTCCAGTCAGCTTCTAAAACAGTATCAGCTGAGAGAAAGATTCTCAGACGATCCTAGACCTCCTCCCTTCCACAGAGTATTCGAATTATTTGTCCTTGGAATAGGGAAGAATGAGAAACATAGAAATTTACAGCACATTACAGGCCCTTTGGACCACAATGTTGTGCCAACCAAGTAACATACTCCAGAAACTGCCTAGAATTCCTTACCGCATAGCCCTCTATTTTTCTAAGCTCCATGTACCTATCTAAGAATCTCTTAAAAGACCCTATTGTATCCACCTCCACCACCATCACTGGCAGTGCATTCCACGCACCCACCACTCTTGCGTGCGAAACCTACCTCTGACATCCCCTCTGTACCTACTTCCAAGCACCTTAAAACTATGCCCCCTTGTATTAACCATTTCAGCTCTGGCTATCCACACGATCAATGCCTCTTATCATCTTATATACCTCTATCAGATCACCTCTCATCCTCCATTGCTTCAAGGAGAAAAGGCCAAGTTCATTCAACCTATTCTCATAAGGCATGCTCTCCAATCCAGGCAACATCCTTGTACATCTCGTCTGCACTCTCTCTATATAGTATCCACATCCTTCCTGTAGTGAGATGACCAGAATTGAACGTAGTACTCTGTGGGATCTAACTAAGATCTAAGGAGAGTTGAATGAGGGGTGAAAGAGTAGGGCATGTGTGGGAACCAGAAATCATGACAGCAGGAGAGAAAGAGAGTATGACAACGAGGAAGCAAGTGGGCAGACGGGAGAGTCAGGCCAAAAGTGAAAGCTAAACAGGAAGAAAGAAGAGAAACAAGAGAGAAGAGAGAAGTGGAGCGGAATTCAAGAAAGGGAGGAGTGGGGGAATTAGAAAGACTAAAAGGAAGAGTGACAGATAGAAAAGGAGAGGAAGCAGTCAGATTAAGAAAGCAAGCGAAGGAGGTACAAAGAATGAGTGAAACACTCCTCTCTGACCCTTATGTTCTTTCCCTAACACCAACAATGTCTCATTTTCATTCTTTCTCTTCACCCCGTTTGTCAACTGACTCTTGAACCCCGACACACCACAACCTCCTACTCTGCCTCGCTACAAGAGAACAAAGAGGCAGACACAGAGAGACAGAGAAAAATAAAGTGGAGCACTAAACCACCACAGATAAACATTGCACTGGTGATATGGATACAGTGGATGCAAAAGTTTTGGCACCCCTGGTCAAAATCTCTGTTACTGTGAATAGCTAAGCGAGTAGAAGATGAACTGATCTCCAAAAGTCATAAAGTTAAAGATGAAACATTCTTTTCAACATTTTAAGCAAGATTAATGTACAGTATTATTTTTGTTTTGTACAATTTTAGAGTGGAAAAAAAGGAAAGGAGCACTATGCAAAAGTTTGGGCACCCCAAGAGATTTGAGCTCTCAGATAACTTTTACCAAGGTCTCAGACCTTAATTAGCTTGTTAGGGCTATGACTTGTTCATAATCGTTATTAGGAAAGGCCAGGTGATGCAAATTTCAAAACTTTATAAATATCCTGACTCCTCAAACCTTGTCCCAACCATCAGCAGCCATGGGCTCCTCTAAGCAGCTGCCTAGCACTCTGAAAATTAAAATAAATGATGCTCACAAAGCAGGCGAAGGCTATAAGAAGATAACAAAGCATTTTCAGGTAGTCGTTTCCTCAGTTCATAATGTAATTAAGAAATGGCAGTTAACAGGAATGGTGGAAGTCAGGTTGAGGTCTGGAAGACCAAGAAAACTTTCTGAGAGAACTGATCATAGGATTGCTAGTAAGGCAAGTCAAAACCTCTGTTTGATTGCAAAAGACTTTCAGGAAGATTTAGCAGGCTCTGGAGTGGTGGTGCACTGTTCTACTGTGCAGCGACACCTGCACAAATATGACCTTCATGGAAGAGTCATCAGAAGAAAACCATTCCAGCATCCTCACCACAAAATTCAGCATCAGAAGTTTGCAAAGGAACATCTAAAAAAGCCTGATGCATTTTGGAAACAAGTCCTGTGGACTGATGAAGTTAAAATAGAACTTTTTGGCTGCAATGAACAAAGGTATGTTCGGAGAAAAAAGGGTGCAGAATTTCATGAAGAGAACACCTCTCCAACTGTTAATCACGGGGGCAGATCAATCATGTTTTGGGATTGTGTTGCAGCCAGTGGCACGGAGAACATTTCACTGGGAGAGGGAAGAATGAATTCAATTAAATACCAGCAAATTCTGGAAGCAAACATCACACTGTCTGTAAAAAAGCTGAAGATGAAAAGAGGATGGTTTCTACAACAGGATAATGACCTTAAACACACCTCAAAATCCACAATGGATTATCTCAAGAGGCACAAGCTGAAGGTTTTGTCATGGCCCTCACAATCCCCTGACCTAAACATCATAGGAAATCTGTGGATAGACCTCAAAAGAGCAGTGCATGCAAGATGGCCAAAGAATCTCACAGAACTAGAAGCCTTTTGCAAGGAAGAATGGGTGAAAATCCCCCAAACAAGAATTGAAAGACTCTTAGCTGGCTGCAGAAAGTGTTTACAAGCTGTGATACTTGCCAAAGGGGATGTTACTAAGTACTGATCATGCAGGGTGCCCAAACTTTTGCTTCAGGCCCTTTCCCTTTTTTGTTATTTTGAAACTGTAAAAGATGGAAATAAAAAAGTAATTTTGCTTAAAATATTAAAGATATGTGTCATCTTTAACTTTATGCCTTTTGTAAATCAGGTCATCTTTTACTCGCTTAGCTATTCACAGTAACAGAGATTTTGACCAGGTGTGCCCAAACTTTTGCATGCCATTGTATGTAAAGGTCCAGGATAAACTTCTGAGGCTGTTTTGCCTGAGGGAAATATTCTCAGAAGAGTCCAGATCTAATCCTTAACATTGGGAATTGCAATCCTCTGTCCTGGAAGTAAATGTGTGGGGCATGCAAGTGAAGGGAGAGTGAGAGAGAAAGAGGAAAAATTAGAGGTATATCTCTGTCTAAACCAGAATCTCTCTTGTCTGTTTCTAACCCCAAATCTCGACTCTCTCTCACCTCTCTTTCACTAGCCCTGATTTGTTCTCTTTATCCCTGACACTCTCTAGCTCCTCCTCTGATTCCCCCCAATCATAATTCCCTCCATTCTATCTCTATCTATGAAGTGTTGCACATTGCAGCTTAAATAAACACTGTCCCAGTGATAAGAGGGCAAAGGCCTTCTCTTCGCTGTGTCCACTGTCAATGATCGAGGCAGTGGCGACTGTGGGATTGATTCCAGGTTCAGTCAGATGGTCCTCCTCCCACAGAGAGCAATCAAGATTTCAATGCCCCTATTTCGGGAGAAGGATGTTGGGGGGGGGGTGCGGGGTGTGGTGGAGGGGTTAGGAAGAAAGGAGTTAGAATGAGGCTGAAATTGAGTGAGGTAGGATAGAGGAAGAGAAGCGAGGGTTCGTGGGTTCCAGGTATGCTGGGAAGGGAAGTGGAAAGTAGAAAGTGGAAGAAAGGTGGGGGTGGGGGCGGTGTGGGTGGAAATAGTGAGAAAGAGAAGGGTGAAAGAGAGAGATATAGTCCGAAAGAAGTAGGTCAGATAGGAGAAAGAATGCTGACAGAAAACAAAGAGAAGGAAATGGTCACATGCGGTGAACACAGAAACCCACTTTACATCCGACCACTGATTCCTGCCTTGTGTCCTGTAGCCTGGCTGTGTTCTCTAATCCCACTTCTCCTGCGGCCTCTAACCCTCTGATGTGGAATATAGCTGGGTCTAACACGGACACTCTCTCACTCAATCTCTCCCTCTCCGCCGCCCCCCCCCGCACCCTAGCCTCTCTGTAACGTTGCTTTTCTTTTCATTGCCTAACAATAACCATGACGCGGGGATGGGGGAAGGGCCGAAGAGGATTGCAGAGACACTCTGTACACCGAACTCACTTCGAAAACACTCTTCGCCTTCAAAGTTCAAAGTCCATTAATTATCAAAGTTAAACCTCGCTCTGTACCCTCACCATGTCCTCCAATTCCAGCTGTTCTCTGGTTTCTAATCATCTAACCTGGAACATACCTCTCTGTCCAACACGGACTGTCTACTGCTTTCACCCCATCTCTTCCCCTCTCTAAAACAGATTCGCTTGAAAGCTCTCTTCCGTGCTCTGACTAAACCCCTCTATCGTCCTAAACATGAATATCTGCATCCCTGTCACCACGACTCACCGAATAGCTCTCTACTCGCGATACGCTCTCGAACCTCTCTACCGTTACACTCTCCAAGCACAACTCTCCGTCGGTGAAGTGTTGCGCCACATTACCATAGATAAACACTGCTCTGATGATTAGGAGAGTGTCTGCTCTGCGAATAAATAAGTCCCAGAGGAGCCCGGATCTCCTCTCCGGAACTGCAATCCACTGAGCCAGGGAGAGGAGAGTAGGGGAGTGTGAGTGAGGGTTCAGAGAGTAGCGCAAGAATAAGGGCCAGAGAGGGAGAGAATGTAGGGCGGAAAGTGGGAGACTGCGAGAATGGCGGCAAAAGAGGAGAAAAACGGGGAGAGAATGTGAAAATTAGGGGTGAGAGGAGTTAAAGAAATTGAATGGGACTGGGCGAGAGAGCGATAACGGAGTGGGACAGATTGAGCTAATCTCATTGGGTGAGCAGGCCTGTGAAAGACACAGTGATGGAAAATGGGGGAAGCGAATTTGGAAGGGCGGGAGAGGAGAGTGAACGGGTCATAACTCACCTCGCACTGCACGAAAGGCTCCCGATTTCGGCAGTGTAAGCTCTCTTTATACCCGACTCACAACCCTCCCACTAACTCCTCCTACTCGTGCTGACCCGTGACAGCAGGCTCAAATTTCTCTTCTGACACGCCCTAAAACCTGAAACATACATCACCCCGCCCTATGAACGATTCTCGTTCTCTCTTGCTAACGCAAACTCTCTCCATCTTACACCCGTCCTTTACCCCTCTAGTCTCACTCTTTCTGTTTTCCCCCACCCCAGTCGTTCCTTTCTCTATCTGTCGGGGGGCGGGGAGAAGACACGGAACTGATGCCTTTGTGTTACAGAAACATGAAAGAAAAGCTGGCCAAAGTTGGTGAAAACGGGACACTAGCGAGGATAACAATAGAGCAGCAGAAATGCCTGGAGTTTCTTCGAGTAACTTAAAGGTACAGGATCGGTTCATCCCAAAGAAGCATTCCAATGGGAGAATGAGGCAACCTTAGATGTCAAGGGAAGTCAAATGCAGCATGAAACCAATAGAGAAAGCATACAATAGATAGAAAAGAGGGGAGCCAGCGGATTTGGAAAGTTTAGCACACAACAGCATGCAACTAAGAAGTCATGAAGTCAGTTTGCCAAAGAGGATACTAATGTTTATTTTTCAGATAGATACGGAGTAAGAGAGGCAAGTGTAGATATTGGACTGCTAGAATATGATGCTACAGTAGGAGTAACATCCACAAAATTATGGAGAAACTCAGAAGGTCAGGGAGCATCTATGGACATTTCAGTTTGAGACCTTCCAACAGGCCGAAAAGAGGAAATTATAGGCCAGTTACCCTGACTTCAGTGATTGGTGAGATGTTAGAGTCCATTATTCGGGATAATGTTTCAGAGTATTTGTAGCAATATGTTAAAATAGGTCAAAGTCAACATAGTTTCCTTAAGAGGACATCTTTCCCCAAAAAAAGATAGTTTTTTTAAAGGACATAATAGGCAGGATAGACAATGGACAGTCAGTGGGTGTTATTTGCTTTTGACAAGGTTCTGAATACAAGGCTCCTAAAAAGATAAAATCCCATGGCATTACAGGAAAGATAATAACACAAACAAAAGATTGATTGACTAGTTAGGAGGGGCTATCTCCCATGGCTAGACTTTTCTTCTAGCTCAACCCAGGGTCATTTAGAGACCCCGGCCTTGGAACCACACCTTTGTTACCTTTTCTTTAAATCATTCGCGTTTCTTGGCTCTTATTTGTTCAGGGAGTAGATCGATTAAATTATATTCTGCAAATTTCAATGATATACTAACAGATAAATACACATGGCTAAGGACAAAGTAAAATTCATTTCTTTTAATGTCAATGGGCTGTTGAATCCAGTCAAACACAGTAAAATTCTATCAAAAATGAAAAAAAGAACAAACCCATGTAGTATATTTACAGGAATCTCACTTAAGTGATAATGAGCATGGAAAATTAAGGAGAATGGGCTTCACTAATTTGTTTTTCTCCTCGTATAAATCAGGACATAGAAGAGGAGTTGCTATTCTCATCTCAAGCAAGCTAAATTTTGAAAAAAAGTATTCAAAATGGGAGATAAGTAGGGCAGATATATTCTGGTAAGGGAGAATATAGATGGAAATCCAATTACTCTATTGAATATATATGCACCCCCAAGAAGTGATATTAGTTTCCTCCAGAAAATTACTAATATTATGGTAATGGAAACAGAAGGTCTCTTGATATATGTGGGGGAGATTTAAATTTACAATTACAACCAAAGTTAGACTCTTCCAATAGAAAAAACTTAAGAAACAAAGTCCTTACTAAAAGTTAACACTCTTTTTGAGGATTTTGGTTGAATTGATATATGGAGGGACTTTTTCCCCGGCTGAAGGGATTACACTCATTATTCTGCCCTGCCCCATTCTGTATATACAAGAATAGACTATTTCATAACATTTGGAAAAGATAGAGACAAAATAATCAACTGTGGAATTGGGACAATAGATGTAAGTGGCCATGCACCAATATATTTATATGTTGATTTTGACCTATAACTAAAAAATAATATTTGGAAACTAAATTCAAGTCTACTCAATGATCCCTATTTTAAGGAACAAATTAAAAAAGAAATTGGTCTCTACTTAGAATTCAATGATAATGAATTTCATCTCCCATTCTATGGAATACTCTGAAGGCTGTCTTAAGAGGGAAAATTATAGTGATATCTTCATATAAGAAAAAAAAATAAGGAATAAAATATCAGAGGAATTACAAAATAAGCTGAAGGAACTAGAAAAAACACAAATTGAGTTTGGCACAGGATACACTAGAGGAAATTTAAAAAATTAGAAATGAAATTAATAGTTTGGCTATACAAGAAATTTTTAAAAGGAATAATAGACAATAGACAATAGACAACAGGTGCAGGATCAGGCTATTCAGCCCTTCAAGCTAGCACCACCATTCACTGTGATCATGGCTGATTATCCACAATCAGTACCCTTTTCCTGCCTTCTCCCCATATCCCTTCAATCTGCTATCTTTAAGAGCTCAATCTAACTCTTTCTTGAAAGAATCCAGAGAATTGGCCTCCACTGACATCTGAGGCAGAGCCACAACCATCTGTGTGAAAAAGTTTTTCCTCAACTCCGTTCTAAATTGGAGATTCAGGACACAAGCTTCAGGGCAGGAGGTTCAAAGCATGAGTTTCAGGGCAGCAGATTCAGGGCAGGCGATTCAGGGCAGGAGTTTCAGGGCAGGAGACTCAGCGCAGGGGATTCAGGGCAGGAGTTTTGGGGCAGGAGTTTTAGGGCAGGTGTTTCAGTGGAGGAGTTTCATGGCAGGAGTTTCAAGGTAGGAGATTTAGGGCAGAAGTTGCAGGGCAGAAGTGTCAGGGCAATTGTTTCAGGGCAAGAGTTTCAGAGAAAGAGTGTCAGGGCAGGATATTCAGGGCATGAGGTTCAGGGCAGTAGTTTCAGGGGAGGAGTTTCAGGACAGGACTTTCAGGGCGGGAGATTCAGGGCAGGAGTTTCAGGGTAGGAGATTCAGGAAAGGAGATTCAGGGCAGGAGTTTGAAGGCAGGAGATTCAAGGCAGGAGTTTCAGGGCTGGAGACTCAGCTCATGAGATTCAGGGCAGGAGTTTCAGGGCAGGGGTTTCTGGGCAGGAGATTCCATGCTGTAGTTTCAGGACATGAGTTTCAGGGCGAGAGTTTCAGAACAGGACTATCAGGGCAAGAGATTCAGGGCAAGAGATTCAGGGCAGGAGTTTCAAGGCAGCAGATTCAGTGTAGGAGTTTCAGACCATGAGATTCAGGGCAGGGGTTTCAGGGTTGAAGTTTCAGTGCATGAGTTTCAGGGCAGGAGATTTAGGGTGGGAGATTAAGGGCAGGAATTTCAGGGCAGGAGACTCAGGGCAGGAAATTCAAGGTCAGGAGTATTAGGGCAGGAGCTTCAGGGCAGGTGTTTCAAATGATGAGTTTCAGGACAGGAGATTCAGGGGAGTCGTTTCATAGCAGGAGAGTCAGGGCAGGAGTTTCAGGGCAGGTGGTTCAAGTAGGAATTTCAGGGCATGAGATTCAGGGCAGGAGTTTCAGGGCAGGAGTTTCAATGTAAGAGTGTCAGGGCAGCAGATTCAGGGCAGGAGATTCAAGGCAGGAATTTTAGGGCAGGAATTTCAGGGCAGGAGACTCAGGGCAGGAGATTCATGTCAGGAATTTCAGGGCAAAGGTTTCGGGGCCAGAATTCAGGGCAGGAGATTCAGGGTAGGAGTTTCATGGCAGGTGTTTCAGGGCAGGAGATTCCGTTCTGTAGTTTCAGGGCATGAGATTCAGGGCGGGACTTTCAGTACAGGAGTTTCAGAGCAGGAGATTCAGGGCAGGAGATTCACGGCAGGAGTTTCAGGGCAGGGGTATCAAGGCAGGAGTATCAGGGCAGCAGTTTCATAGCAGGAGAGTCAGGAGGGGTGGAGTTTCAGGGCATGAGTTTCAGGGCAGGAGATTCAGGGTAGGAAATTCAGGGCAGGAATTTCAGAGCACGATACTCAAGGCATGAGATTCAGAGCAGGAGTTTCAGGGTAGGCGTTTCAGGGCAGGTGTTGCAGTAGATGAATTTCAGGGCAGGAGATTCAGGGCAGAATTTCAGGACAGGAGTTTCAGAGCAGGGGATGCAGGGCAGGAGATTCAGGGCAGGAGATTCAGGGCAGGAGTTTTAAGGCAGGAATTACAGAGCAGGAGATTCAGTGCCGGAGGTTCACAGCAGGAGATTCAGGGCCTGAGATTCATGACAGGAGATTCAGGGCAGGAGATCACTGCAGGACTTTCAGGGTAGGAGATTCAAGGCAGAAGTATCAGGGCAGGCGTCTCATAGTAGGAGAGTCAGGGCAGGAGTTTTAGGGCACGAGTTTCAGGGGAAGAGATTCAGGGCTGGAATTTTAGGCCATTAGATTCAGCGCAGGAGTGTCAGAGTTGGACTTTCAGGGCAGGAGATTTAGGACAGGAGTTTCATAGCAGGAATTTGAGAGCAGGAGATTCGGTGCCCAAGGTTCAGAGCAGGAGATTCATGGCCGGAGCGTCAGAGCACAACTCTTGCCCTGAATCTCATGCCCTGTATCTCCTGCCCTGAAACTCATGCCCTGAATCTCCTGCCCTGAATCTCCTGCCCTGAAACTCATGCCCTGAATCTCATGCCCTGAATCTCATGCCCTGAATCTCATGCCCTGAAACTACTGCCCTGAATCTCAAGCCCTGAAACTACTGCCCTGAATCTCATGCCCTGAAACTCCTGCCCTGAAACTCATGCCCTGAATCTCATGCCCTGAATCTCCTGCCCTGAAACTCATGCCCTGAATCTCATGCCCCGAAACTCCTGCCCTGAATCTCCTGCCCTGAAACTCCTGCCCTGAATCTCCTGCCCTGAAACTCATGCCCTGAATCTCATGCCCTGAATCTCATGCCCTGAATCTCATGCCCTGAAACTACTGCCCTGAATCTCATGCCCTGAAACTCCTGCCCTGAATCTCATGCCCTGAAACTCCTGCCCTGAATCTCATGCCCTGAAACTCATGCCCTGAATCTCATGCCCTGAAATTCCTGCCCTGAAACTCCTGCCCTGAAACTCAAGCCCTGAATCTCATGCCCTGAATCTCCTGCCCTGAATCTCCTGCCCTGAATCTCATGCCCTGAAACTCATGCCCTGAATCTCATGCCCTGAAACTCCTGCCCTGAATCTCCTGCCCTGAAACTCATGCCCTGAATCTCATGCCCTGAAACTCCTGCCCTGAATCTCCTGCCCTGAAACACATGCCCTGAATCTCATGCCCTGAAACTCCTGCACTGAATCTCCTGCCCTGAATCTCATGCCCTGAATCTCATGCCCTGAATCTCCTGCCCTGAAACTCATGCCCTGAATCTCATGCCCTGAAACTCCTGCCCTGAATCTCCTGCCCTGAATCTCATGCCCTGAATCTCCTGCCCTGAAACTCATGCCCTGAATCTCATGCCCTGAAACTCCTGCCCTGAATCTCCTGCCCTGAAACTCATGCCCTGAATCTCATGCCCTGAAACTCCTGCCCTGAAACTCATGCCCTGAATCTCATGCCCTGAATCTCCTGCCCTGAAACTCATGCCCTGAAACTCCTGCCCTGAATCTCATGCCCTGAATCTCATGCCCTGAATCTCATGCCCTGAAACTCCTGCCCTGAATCTCATGCCCTGAAACTCCTGCCCTGAATCTCATGCCCTGAAACTCATGCCCTGAATCTCCTGCCCTGAATCTCATGCCCTGAATCTCATGCCCTGAATCTCATGCCCTGAAACTCATGCCCTGAATCTCATGCCCTGAAACTCCTGCCCTGAATCTCATGCCCTGAAACTCATGCCCTGAATCTCATGCCCTGAAACTCATGCCCTGAATCTCCTGCCCTGAAACTCCTGCCCTGAATCTCATGCCCTGAAACTCATGCCCTGAATCTCCTGCCCTGAAACTCCTGCCCTGAAACTCATGCCCTGAAACTCATGCCCTGAATCTCATGCCCTGAAACTCATGCCCTGAATCTCCTGCCCTGAAACTCCTGCCCTGAATCTCATGCCCTGAATCTCCTGCCCTGAAACTCCTGCCCTGAAACTCCTGCCCTGAAACTACTGCCCTGAATCTCATGCCCTGAAACTCATGCCCTGAATCTCATGCCCTGAATCTCATGCCCTGAATCTCATGCCCTGAATCTCCTGCCCTGAATCTCATGCCCTGAAACTACTGCCCTGAATCTCATGCCCTGAAACTCATGCCCTGAATCTCCTGCCCTGAAACTCATGCCCTGAATCTCCTGCCCTGAAACTCATGCCCTGAATCTCATGCCCTGAAACTCCTGCCCTGAAACTCCTGCCCTGAAACTCATGCCCTGAATCTCATGCCCTGAAACTCATGCCCTGAATCTCATGCCCTGAATCTCATGCCCTGAATCTCATGCCCTGAATCTCCTGCCCTGAATCTCATGCCCTGAAACTACTGCCCTGAATCTCATGCCCTGAAACTCCTGTCCTGAATCTCCTGCCCTGAAACTCATGCCCTGAATCTCATGCCCTGAATCTCCTGCCCTGAAACTCTTGCCCTGAATCTCATGTCCTGTATCTCCTGCCCTGAAACTCATGCCCTGAAACTCCTGCCCTGAATCTCATGCCCTGAAACTCCTGCCTTGAATCTCATGCCTTGAAACTAATGCGTTGAATCTGCGGACCTGAAACTCATGCCATGAATCTCCTGCCCTGAAACTCATGCCCTGAATCTCCTGCCCTGAAACTCCTGCCCTGAAACTCCAGCCCTGAAACTCATGCCCTGAATCTCCTGCCCTGAAACTCATGCCCTGAATCTCATGCCCTGAAACTCCTGCACTGAATCTCCTGCCCTGAATCACATGCCCTGAAAGTCCTGCACTGAATCTCATGCCCTGAATCACATGCCCTGAAACTCCTGCACTGAATCTCCTGCCCTGAATCTCCTGCCCTGAATCTCCTGCTCTGAAACTCATGCCCTGAATCTCATGCCCTGAAATTCCTGCCCTGAATCTCCTGCCCTGAAACCACAGCCCTGAATCTCATGCCCTGAAACTCCTGTCCTGAATCTCCTGCCCTGAATCACATGCCCTGAATCTCATGCCCTGAAACTCCTGCCCTGAATCTCAAGCCCTGAAACTACTGCCCTGAATCTCATGCCCTGAAACTCCTGCCCTGAATCTCATGCCCTGAAACTCCTGTCCTGAAACTCCTGCCCTGAATCTCATGCCCTGAATTTCATGCCCTGAAACTCCCTCCCTGTTCCTCAAGCCCTGAATCTCATGCTCTGAATCTCATGTCCTGAAACTCCTGCACTGAATCTCCTGCCCTGAATCTCATGCCCTGAAACTCCTGCTATGAAACTCATGCCCTGAATCTCATGTCCTGAATCTCCTGCCCTGAATCTCAAGCCCTGAAAATACTGCCCTGAATCTCATGCCCTGAAACTCATGCCCTGAATCTCATGCCCTGAAACTCCTGCACTGAATCTCCTGCCCTGAATCTCATGCCCTGAATCTCATGCCCTGAAACTCCTGCCCTGAATCTCAAGCCCTGAAACTACTGCCCTGAATCTCATGCCCTGAAACTCCTGCCCTGAATCTCATGCCCTGAAACTCCTGTCCTGAAACTCCTGCCCTGAATCTCAAGCCCTGAATCTCATGCCCTGAAACTCCTGCCCTGAATCTCAAGCCCTGAAACTACTGCCCTGAATCTCATGCCCTGAAACTCATGCCCTGAATCTCATGCCCTGAAACTCCTGCCCTGAATCTCCTGCCCTGAATCTCATGCCCTGAAACTACTGCCCTGAATCTCATGCCTTGAAACTCCTGCTATGAAACTGATGCCCTGAATCTCATGTCCTGAATCTCCTGCCTTGAATCTCAAGCCCTGAAAATACTGCCCTGAATCTCATGCCCTGAAACTCATGCACTGAATCTCATGCCCTGAAACTCCTGCACTGAATCTCCTGCCCTGAATCTCATGCCCTGAATCTCATGCCCTGAAACTCCTGCCCTGAATCTCAAGCCCTGAAACTACTGCCCTGAATCTCATGCCCTGTAACTCCTGCCCTGAATCTCAAGCCCTGAAACTACTGCCTTGAATCTCATGCCTTGAAACTCCTGCTCTGAAACTCATGCCCTGAAACCACAGTCCTGAATCTCATGCCCTGAAACTCCTGCCCTGAATCTCATGTCCTGAAACTACTGTCTTGAATCCCCTGCCCTGAATCTCATGCCCTGAAACTGCTGCCTTGAATCTCATGCCCTGAAACAACTGCTCTGAATCTCAAGCCCAGAAACTACTGCCTTGAATCTCATGCCTTGAAACTCCTGCTCTGAAAGACCTTCCCTGAAAATCATGCTCTGAATAACCTGCCCTGAAACTCATGCCCTGAATCTCATGCCCTGAATCTCCAGTCCTGAATCTCCTGCCCTGAATTTCATGCCCTTGATCTCATGCCCTGAATCTCATGCCCTGAAACTCATGCCCTGAATCTCATGCCCTGAAGCTCCTGCCCTGAATCTAATGCCTTGAAACTAATGCCCTGAATCTCATACCCTGAAACTCATGCCCTGTATCTCCTGCTCTGAAACTCATGCCCTGAAACTCCTGCCCTGAAACTCATGCCTTGAAACTCATGCCCCGAATCTCATGCCCTGAATCTCCTGCCCTGAAACTCATGCCCTGAATCTCATGCCCTGAAACTCCTGCCCTGAATCTCATGCCCTGAAACTCCTGCGCTGAATCTGCGGACCTGAAACTCATGCCATGAATCTCCTGCCCTGAAACTCATGCCCTGAATCTCCTGCCCTGAAACTCCGGTCCTGAATCTCCTGCCCTGAAACTCATGCCCTGAATCTCATGCCCTGAATCTACTGCCCTGAAACTCTTGCCCTTAAACTCTTGCCCTGAATCTCATGTCCTGTATCTCCTGCCCTGAAACTCATGCCCTGAATCTCCTGCCCTGAATCTCATGCCCTGAAACTCCTGCCCTGAATCTCATGCCCTGAAACTCATGCCCTGAATCTCATGCCCTGAAACTCATGCCCTGAATCTCCTGCCCTGAAACTCATGCCCTGAATCTCCTGCCCTGAAATTTCGGACCTGAAACGCCAGCCTTGAAACTAAAGCCCTGAATCTCCTGCCCTGAAACTCATGCCCTGAATCTCATGCCCTGAAACTCCTGCACTGAATCTCCTGCCCTGAATCACATGCCCTGAAAGTCCTGCACTGAATCTCATGCCCTGAATCTCATGCCCTGAAACTCCTGCCCTGAATCTCCTGCCCTGAATCTCCTGCCCTGAAACTCATGCCCTGAATCTCATGCCCTGAAACTCCTGCCCTGAATCTCCTGCCCTGAAACCACAGCCCTGAATCTCATGCCCTGAAACTCCTGCCCTGAATCTCATGCCCTGAATCTCATGCCCTGAATCTCCTGCCCTGAATCTCATGCCCTGAAACTCCTGCCCTGAATCTCATGCCCTGAAACTCCTGCCCTGAATCTCCTGCCCTGAAACTCATGCCCTGAATCTCATGCCCTGAATCTCCTGCCCTGAAACTCATGCCCTGAATCTCATGCCCTGAATCTCCTGCCCTGAATCTCATGCCCTGAAACTCCTGCCCTGAATCTCATGCCCTGAAACTCCTGCCCTGAATCTCATGCCCTGAAACTCATGCCCTGAATCTCCTGCCCTGAAACTCATGCCCTGAATCTCCTGCCCTGAAACTCATGCCCTGAATCTCATGCCCTGAAACTCCTGCCCTGAAACTCCTGCCCTGAAACTCATGCCCTGAATCTCCTGCCCTGAAACTCATGCCCTGAATCTCATGCCCTGAAACTCCTGCCCTGAATCTCCTGCCCTGAATCTCATGCCCTGAAACTCCTGCCCTGAATCTCATGCCCTGAATCTCATGCCCTGAAACTCCTGCCCTGAATCTCCTGCCCTGAATCTCATGCCCTGAATCTCCTGCCCTGAAACTCATGCCCTGAATCTCATGCCCTGAAACTCCTGCCCTGAATCTCCTGCCCTGAAACCACAGCCCTGAATCTCATGCCCTGAAACTCCTGTCCTGAATCTCCTGCCCTGAATCACATGCCCTGAATCTCATGCCCTGAAACTCCTGCCCTGAATCTCAAGCCCTGAAACTACTGCCCTGAATCTCATGCCCTGAAACTCCTGCCCTGAATCTCATGCCCTGAAACTCCTGTCCTGAAACTGCTGCCCTGAATCTCAAGCCCTGAATCTCATGCCCTGAAACTCCCTCCCTGTTTCTCAAGCCCTGAATCTCATGCTCTGAATCTCATGCCCTGAAACTACTGCCCTGAATCTCATGCCTTGAAACTCCTGCTATGAAACTCATGCCCTGAATCTCATGTCCTGAATCTCCTGCCCTGAATCTCAAGCCCTGAAAATACTGCCCTGAATCTCATGCCCTGAAACTCATGCACTGAATCTCATTCCCTGAAACTCCTGCACTGAATCTCCTGCCCTGAATCTCATGCCCTGAATCTCATGCCCTGAAACTCCTGCCCTGAATCTCAAGCCCTGAAACTACTGCCCTGAATCTCATGCCCTGAAACCTCTGCCCTGAATCTCATGCCCTGAAACTCCTGTTCTGAAACTCCTGCCCTGAATCTCAAGCCCTGAATCTCATGCCCTGAAACTCCCTCCCTGTTCCTCAAGCCCTGAATCTCATGCTCTGAATCTCATGCCCTGAAACTCCTGCACTGAATCTCCTGCCCTGAATCTCATGCACTGAAACTACTGCCCTGAATCTCATGCCTTGAAACTCCTGCTATGAAACTGATGCCCTGAATCTCATGTCCTGAATCTCCTGCCTTGAATCTCAAGCCCTGAAAATACTGCCCTGAATCTCATGCCCTGAAACTCATGCACTGAATCTCATTCCCTGAAACTCCTGCACTGAATCTCCTGCCCTGAATCTCATGCCCTGAATCTCATGCCCTGAAACTCCTGCCCTGAATCTCAAGCCCTGAAACTACTGCCCTGAATCTCATGCCCTGTAACTCCTGCCCTGAATCTCAAGCCCTGAAACTACTGCCTTGAATCTCATGCCTTGAAACTCCTGCTCTGAAACTCATGCCCTGAAACCACAGTCCTGAATCTCATGCCCTGAAACTCCTGCCCTGAATCTCATGTCCTGAAACTACTGTCCTGAATCCCCTGCCCTGAATCTCATGCCCTGAAACTGCTGCCCTGAATCTCATGCCCTGAAACTACTGCTCTGAATCTCAAGCCCAGAAACTACTGCCTTGAATCTCATGCCTTGAAACTCCTGCTCTGAAAGACCTTCCCTGAAAATCATGCCCTGAATCTCATGCCCTGAAACTCATGCCCTGAATCTCATGCCCTGAATCTCCTGCCCTGAATCTCCTGCCCTGAATCTCATGCCCTGAATCTCATGCCCTGAATCTCATGCCCTGAAACTCATGCCCTGAATCTCATGCCCTGAAACTCCTGCCCTGAATCTCATGCCCTGAAACTCATGCCCTGAATCTCATGCCCTGAAACTCATGCCCTGAATCTCCTGCCCTGAAACTCATGCCCTGAAACTCCTGCCCTGAAACTCATGCCCTGAAACTCATGCCCCGAATCTCATGCCCTGAATCTCCTGCCCTGAAACTCATGCCCTGAATCTCATGCCCTGAAACTCCTGCCCTGAATCTCATGCCCTGAAACTCCTGCCCTGAATCTCATGCCCTGAAACTCATGCCCTGAATCTCCTGCCCTGAAACTCATGCCCTGAATCTCATGCCCTGAAACTCCTGCCCTGAATCTCCTGCCCTGAAACTCATGCCCTGAATCTCATGCCCTGAATCTCCTGCCCTGAATCTCCTGCCCTGAAACTCCTGCCCTGAATCTCATGCCCTGAATCTCCTGCCCTGAAACTCATGCCCTGAATCTCCTGCCCTGAATCTCATGCCCTGAAACTCCTGCCCTGAATCTCATGCCCTGAAACTCATGCCCTGAATCTCATGCCCTGAAACTCATGCCCTGAATCTCCTGCCCTGAAACTCATGCCCTGAATCTCATGCCCTGAAACTCCTGCCCTGAAACTCCTGCCCTGAAACTCAAGCCCTGAATCTCATGCCCTGAAAATCCTGCCCTGAATCTCAAGCCCTGAAACTCCTGCCCTGAATCCCCTGCCCTGAATCTCATGCCCTGAAACTCCTGCCCTGAATCTCATGCCCTGAATCTCATGCCCTGAAACTCCTGCCCTGAATCTCCTGCCCTGAATCTCCTGCCCTGAAACTCATGCCCTGAATCTCATGCCCTGAATCTCATGCCCTGAAACTCATGCCCTGAATCTCATGCCCTGAAACTCCTGCCCTGAATCTCCTGCCCTGAATCTCATGCCCTGAATCTCATGCCCTGAAACTCCTGCCCTGAATCTCAAGCCCTGAAACTACTGCCCTGAATCTCATGCCCTGAAACTCCTGCCCTGAATCTCATGCCCTGAAACTACTGCCCTGAATCTCATGCCCTGAAACTCCTGCCCTGAAACTCATGCCCTGAAACCACAGTCCTGAATCTCATGCCCTGAAACTCCTGCCCTGAATCTCAAGCCCTGAAACTACTGCCCTGAATCCCCTGCCCTGAATCTCATGCCCTGAAACTGCTGCCTTGAATCTCATGCCCTGAAACTACTGCTCTGAATCTCAAGCCCTGAAACTACTGCCTTGAATCTCATGCCTTGAAACTCCTGCTCTGAAAGACCTGCCCTGAAAATCATGCCCTGAATCTCCTGCCCTGAAACTCATGCCCTGAATCTCATGCCCTGAAACTCATGCCCTGAATCTCATGCCCTGAAACTCATGCCCTGAATCTCATGCCCTGAAACTCCTGCCCTGAAACTCCTGCCCTGAATCTCATGCCCTGAAACTCCTGCCCTGAAACTCATGCCCTGAATCTCATGCCCTGAAACTCCTGCCCTGAATCTCCTGGCCTGAAACCTCATCCCTGAATCTCATGTCCTGAAACTCCTGTCCTGAATCTCCTGCCCTGAATCTCATGCCCTGAATCTCATGCCCTGAAACTCCTGCCCTGAATCTCATGCCCTGAAACTCCTGTCCTGAATCTGCTGCCCTGAATCTCATGCCCTGAATCTCATGCCCTGAAACTCCTGCCCTGAATCTCATGCCCTGAAACTCCTGCCCTGAATCTCATGCCCTGAATCTCATGCCCTGAAACTCATGCCCTGAATCTCATGCCCTGAAACTCCTGCCCTGAATCTCCTGCCCTGAATCTCATGCCCTGAATCTCATGCCCTGAAACTCCTGCCCTGAATCTCAAGCCCTGAAACTACTGCCCTGAATCTCATGCCCTGAAAATCCTGCCCTGAATCTCAAGCCCTGAAACTACTGCCCTGAATCTCATGCCTTGAAACTCCTGCCCTGAAACTCATGCCCTGAAACCACAGCCCTGAATCTCATGCCCTGAAACTCCTGCCCTGAATCTCATGCCCTGAAACTACTGCCCTGAATCTCCTGCCCTGAATCTCATGCCCTGAAACTCCTGCCCTGAATCTCATGCCCTGAAACTACTGCTCTGAATCTCAAGCCCTGAGACTACAGCCCTGAATCTCATGCCTTGAAACTCCTGCTCTGAAAGACCTTCCCTGAAAATCATGCTCTGAATAACCTGCCCTGAAACTCATGCCCTGAATCTCATGCCCTGAATCTCCAGCCCTGAAACTCATGCCCTGAATCTCATGCCCTGAAACTCATGCCCTGAATCTCATACCTTGAAACTCCTGTCCAGAAACTCCTGCCCTGAATCTCATGCCCTGAAACTCCTGCTCTGAAACTCATGCCTTGAATCTCATGCCCTGAAACTCCTGCACTGAATCTCCTGCCCTGAAACCACAGCGCTGAATCTCATGCCCTGAAACTCCTGTCCTGAATCTCCTGTCCTGAATCACATGCCCTGAATCTCATGCCCTGAACCTCCTGCCCTGAATCTCATGCGCTGAAATTCCTGTCCTGAAACTCCTGCCTTGATTCTCAAGCCCTGAATCTCATGCCCTGAAACTCCTGCCCTGTTCTTCAAGCCCTGAATCTCATGCTCTGAATCTCATGCCCTGAATCTCATGCCCTGAAGCTCCTGCCCTGAAACTACTGCCCTGAATCTCATGCCTTGAAACTCCTGCTATGAAACTCATGCCCTGAATCTCATGTCCTGAATCCCCTGCCCTGAAACTCATGCCCTGAATCCCATGCCCTGAAACTGCTGCCCTGAATCTCATGCCTTGAAACTCCTGCTATGAAACTCATGCCCTGAATCTCATGTCCTGAATCTCCTGCCCTGAATCTCAAGCCCTGAATCTCATGCCCTGAATCTCATGCCCTGAATCTCCTGCCCTGAAACTCCTGCTCTGAAACTCCTGCCCTGAATCTCCTGCCCTGAAACTCATGCCCTGAATCTCATGCCCTGAAATTCATGCCCTGAATCTCCTGCCCTGAAACTCCTGCCCTGAAACTCATGCCCTGAAACTCATGCCCTGAATCTCATGCCCTGAAACTCCTGCCCTGAATCTCATGCCCTGAATCTCATGCCCTGAATCTCATGCCCTGAAACTCATGCCCTGAATCTCATACCTTGAAACTCCTGTCCTGAAACTCATGCCCTGAATCTCATGCCCTGAAACTCCTGTCCTGAATCTCCTGCCCTGAAACTCCTGCTCTGAAACTCATGCCCTGAATCTCATGCCCTGAAACTCATGCCCTGAATCTCATGCCCTGAAACTCCTGCCCTGAATCTCCTGCCCTGAATCTCCTGCCCTGAATCTCATGCCCTGAATCTCCTGCCCTGAAACTCATGCCCTGAATCTCATGCCCTGAAACTCCTGCCCTGAATCTCCTGCCCTGAAACTCATGCCCTGAATCTCATGCCCTGAAACTCCTGTCCTGAATCTCCTGCCCTGAATCTCATGCCCTGAATCTCATGCCCTGAATCTCAAGCCCTGAAACTACTGCCCTGAATCTCATGCCCTGAAACTCATGCCCTGAATCTCATGCCCTGAAACTCCTGTCCTGAAACTCCTGCCCTGAATCTCAAGCCCTGAATCTCATGCCCTGAAACTCCCTCCCTGTTCCTCAAGCCCTGAATCTCATGCTCTGAATCTCATGCCCTGAAACTCCTGCACTGAATCTCCTGCCCTGAATCTCATGCCCTGAAACTACTGCCCTGAATCTCATGCCTTGAAACTCCTGCTATGAAACTCATGCCCTGAATCTCATGTCCTGAATCTCCTGCCCTGAATCTCAAGCCCTGAAAATACTGCCCTGAATCTCATGCCCTGAAACTCATGCCCTGAATCTCATGCCCTGAAACTCCTGCCCTGAATCTCCTGCCCTGAATCTCATGCCCTGAATCTCATGCCCTGAAACTCCTGCCCTGAATCTCAAGCCCTGAAACTACTGCCCTGAATCTCATGCCCTGAAACTCCTGCCCTGAATCTCATGCCCTGAAACTCCTGTCCTGAAACTGCTGCCCTGAATCTCAAGCCCTAAATCTCATGCCCTGAATCTCATGCCCTGAAACTCCTGCCCTGTTCCTCAAGCCCTGAATCTCATGCTCTGAATCTCATGACCTGAAACTCCTGCCCTGAATCTCCTGCCCTGAATCTCATGCCCTGAAACTCCTGCCCTGAATCTCATGCCTTGAAACTCCTGCTATGAAACTCATGCCCTGAATCTCATGTCCTGAATCTCCTGCCCTGAATCTCAAGCCCTGAAAATACTTCCCTGAATCTCATGCCCTGAAACTCATGCCCTGATTCTCATGCCCTGAATCTCCTGCACTGAATCTCCTGCCCTGAATCTCATGCCCTGAATCTCATGCCCTGAAACTCCTGCCCTGAATCTCAAGCCCTGAAACTACTGCCCTGTATCTCATGCCCTGTAACTCCCGCCCTGAATCTCAAGCCCTGAAACTACTGCCCTGAATCTCATGCCCTGAAACTCCTGCCCTGAAACTCTCATGCCCTGAAACCACAAGCCCTGAATCTCATGACCTGAAAATCCTGCCCTGAATCTCAAGCCCTGAAACTACTGCCCTGAATCCCCTGCCCTGAATCTCATGCCCTGAAACTGCTGCCTTGAATCTCATGCCCTGAAACTACTGCTCTGAATCTCAATCCCAGAAACTACTGCCCTGAATCTCATGCCTTGAAACTCCTGCTCTGAAAGACCTGCCCTGAAAATCATGCCCTGAATCTCATGCCCTGAAACTCATGCCCTGAATCTCATGCCCTGAATCTCCTGCCCTGAATCTCCTGCCCTGAATCTCATGCCCTGAATCTCATGCCCTGAATCTCATGCCCTGAAACTCATGCCCTGAATCTCATGCCCTGAATCTCCTGCCCTGAATCTCATGCCCTGAAACTCATGCCCTGAATCTCATGCCCTGAAACTCATGCCCTGAATCTCCTGCCCTGAAACTCATGCCCTGAATCTCCTGCCCTGAAACTCATGCCCTGAAACTCATGCCCTGAATCTCATGCCCTGAATCTCCTGCCCTGAAACTCATGCCCTGAATCTCATGCCCTGAAACTCCTGCCCTGAATCTCATGCCCTGAAACTCATGCCCTGAATCTCATGCCCTGAAACTCATGCCCTGAATCTCCTGCCCTGAAACTCATGCCCTGAATCTCATGCCCTGAAACTCCTGTCCTGAATCTCCTGCCCTGAAACTCATGCCCTGAATCTCATGCCCTGAATCTCATGCCCTGAAACTCTTGCCCTTAAACTCTTGCCCTGAATCTCATGTCCTGTATCTCCTGCCCTGAAACTCATGCCCTGAATCTCCTGCCCTGAATCTCATGCCCTGAAACTCCTGCCCTGAATCTCATGCCCTGAAACTCATGCCCTGAATCTCATGCCCTGAAACTCATGCCCTGAATCTCCTGCCCTGAAACTCATGCCCTGAATCTCATGCCCTGAAACTCCTGCCCTGAAACTCCTGCCCTGAAACTCATGCCCTGAATCTCCTGCCCTGAAACTCATGCCCTGAATCTCATGCCCTGAAACTCCTGCCCTGAATCTCCTGCCCTGAATCTCATGCCCTGAAACTCCTGCCCTGAATCTCATGCCCTGAATCTCCTGCCCTGAAACTCATGCCCTGAATCTCATGCCCTGAAACTCCTGCCCTGAATCTCCTGCCCTGAAACCACATGCCCTGAATCTCATGCCCTGAAACTCCTGTCCTGAATCTCCTGCCCTGAATCACATGCCCTGAATCTCATGCCCTGAAACTCCTGCCCTGAATCTCAAGCCCTGAAACTACTGCCCTGAATCTCATGCCCTGAAACTCCTGCCCTGAATCTCATGCCCTGAAACTCCTGTCCTGAAACTGCTGCCCTGAATCTCAAGCCCTGAATCTCATGCCCTGAATCTCATGCCCTGAAACTCCTGCCCTGTTCCTCAAGCCCTGAATCTCATGCTCTGAATCTCATGACCTGAAACTCCTGCACTGAATCTCCTGCCCTGAATCTCATGCCCTGAAACTCCTGCCCTGAATCTCATGCCCTGAAACTCATGCCCTGAAACTCATGCCCTGAATCTCATGCCCTGAAACTCCTGTCCTGAAACTCCTGCCCTGAATCTCATGCCCTGAAACTCCTGCCCTGAAACTCATGCCCTGAATCTCATGCCCTGAAACTCCTGCCCTGAATCTCATGCCCTGAAACCACTGCCCTGAATCTCATGCCCTGAAACTCCTGCCCTGAATCTCCTGCCCTGAATCTCATGCCCTGAATCTCATGCCCTGAAACTCCTGCCCTGAATCTCATGCCCTGAAACTCCTGTCCTGAAACTCCTGCCCTGAATCTCATGCCCTGAATCTCATGCCCTGAAACTCCTGCCCTGAATCTCATGCCCTGAAACTCATGCCCTGAATCTCATGCCCTGAATCTCATGCCCTGAAACTCATGCCCTGAATCTCATGCCCTGAAACTCCTGCCCTGAATCTCCTGCCCTGAATCTCATGCCCTGAATCTCATGCCCTGAAACTCCTGCCCTGAATCTCAAGCCCTGAAACTACTGCCCTGAATCTCATGCCCTGAAACTCCTGCCCTGAATCTCAAGCCCTGAAACTACTGCCCTGAATCTCATGCCCTGAAACTCCTGCCCTGAATCTCATGCCCTGAAACTACTGCCCTGAATCTCATGCCCTGAAACTCCTGCCCTGAATCTCATGCCCTGAAACTACTGCCCTGAATCTCATGCCCTGAATCTCATGCCCTGAAACTCCTGCCCTGAATCTCATGCCCTGAAACTACTGCTCTGAATCTCAAGCCCTGAAACTACTGCCTTGAATCTCATGCCTTGAAACTCCTGCTCTGAAAGACCTTCCCTGAAAATCATGCTCTGAATCTCCTGCCCTGAAACTCATGCCCTGAATATCATGCCCTGAATCTCCTGCCCTGAAACTCATGCCCTGAATCTCATGCCCTGAAACTCATGCCCTGAATCTCCTGCCCTGAAACTCCTGCCCTGAAAATCCTGCCCTGAATCTCATGCCCTGAAACTCCTGCCCTGAAACTCATGCCCTGAATCTCATGCCCTGAAACTCCTGCCCTGAATCTCCTGCCCTGAAACCACATCCCTGAATCTCATGCCCTGAAACTCCTGTCCTGAATCTCAAGCCCTGAATCTACTGCCCTGAATCTCATGCGCTGAAACTCCTGCCCTGAATCTCATGCCCTGAAATTCCTGTCCTGAAACTCCTGCCTTGATTCTCAAGCCCTGAATCTCATGCCCTGAAACTCCTGCCCTGTTCCTCAAGCCCTGAATCTCATGCTCTGAATCTCATGCCCTGAATCTCATGCCCTGAATCTCATGCCCTGAAACTACTGCCCTGAATCTCATGCCTTGAAACTCCTGCTATGAAACTCATGCCCTGAATCTCATGTCCTGAATCCCCTGCCCTGAAACTCATGCCCTGAATCCCATGCCCTGAAACTGCTGCCCTGAATCTCATGCCTTGAAACTCCTGCTATGAAACTCATGCCCTGAATCTCATGTCCTGAATCTCCTGCCCTGAATCTCAAGCCCTGAATCTCATGCCCTGAATCTCATGCCCTGAATCTCCTGCCCTGAAACTCCTGCCCTGAAACTCCTGCCCTGAATCTCCTGCCCTGAAACTCATGCCCTGAATCTCATGCCCTGAAATTCATGCCCTGAATCTCCTGCCCTGAAACTCCTGCCCTGAATCTCATGCCCTGAAACTCATGCCCTGAATCTCATGCCCTGAATCTCCTGCCCTGAAACTCATGCCCTGAATCTCATGCCCTGAATCTCATGCCCTGAAACTCATGCCCTGAATCTCATGCCCTGAAACTCCTGTCCTGAAACTCATGCCCTGAATCTCATGCCCTGAAACTCCTGCCCTGAATCTCCTGCCCTGAAACTCCTGCCCTGAATCTCATGCCCTGAAACTCCTGCCCTGAATCTCATGCCCTGAAACTCCTGCCCTGAATCTCCTGCCCTGAAACTCATGCCCTGAATCTCATGCCCTGAAACTCCTGCCCTGAAACTCATGCCCTGAATCTCATGCCCTGAATCTCCTGCCCTGAATCTCATGCCCTGAAACTCCTGCCCTGAATCTCATGCCCTGAAACTCCTGCCCTGAATCTCATGCCCTGAAACTCCTGCCCTGAATCTCCTGCCCTGAAACTCATGCCCTGAATCTCCTGCCCTGAAACTCATGCCCTGAATCTCATGCCCTGAAACTCCTGCCCTGAAACTCCTGCCCTGAAACTCATGCCCTGAATCTCATGCCCTGAAACTCATGCCCTGAATCTCATGCCCTGAAACTCCTGCCCTGAATCTCCTGCCCTGAATCTCATGCCCTGAAACTCCTGCCCTGAATCTCATGCCCTGAATCTCATGCCCTGAAACTCCTGCCCTGAATCTCCTGCCCTGAATCTCCTGCCCTGAATCTCCTGCCCTGAAACTCATGCCCTGAATCTCATGCCCTGAAACTCCTGCCCTGAATCTCCTGCCCTGAAACCACAGCCCTGAATCTCATGCCCTGAAACTCCTGTCCTGAATCTCCTGCCCTGAATCACATGCCCTGAATCTCATGCCCTGAAACTCCTGCCCTGAATCTCAAGCCCTGAAACTACTGCCCTGAATCTCATGCCCTGAAACTCCTGCCCTGAATCTCATGCCCTGAAACTCCTGTCCTGAAACTCCTGCCCTGAATCTCAAGCCCTGAATCTCATGCCCTGAAACTCCCTCCCTGTTCCTCAAGCCCTGAATCTCATGCACTGAATCTCATGCCCTGAATCTCATGCCCTGAAATCCCTGCTATGAAACTCATGCCCTGAATCTCATGTCCTGAATCTCCTGCCCTGAATCTCAAGCCCTGAAAATACTGCCCTGAATCTCATGCCCTGAAACTCATGCCCTGAATCTCATGCCCTGAAACTCCTGCACTGAATCTCCTGCCCTGAATCTCATGCCCTGAATCTCATGCCCTGAAACTCCTGCCCTGAATCTCAAGCCCTGAAACTACTGCCCTGAATCTCATGCCCTGAAACTCCTGCCCTGAATCTCATGCCCTGAAACTCCTGTCCTGAAACTCCTGCCCTGAATCTCAAATCTCATGCCCTGAATCTCATGCCCTGAAACTCCTGCCCTGTTCCTCAAGCCCTGAATCTCATGCTCTGAATCTCATGACCTGAAACTCCTGCACTGAATCTCCTGCCCTGAATCTCATGCCCTGAAACTCCTGCCCTGAATCTCATGCCTTGAAACTCCTGCTATGAAACTCATGCCCTGAATCTCATGTCCTGAATCTCCTGCCCTGAATCTCAAGCCCTGAAAATACTTCCCTGAATCTCATGCCCTGAAACTCATGCCCTGATTCTCATGCCCTGAATCTCCTGCACTGAATCTCAAGCCCTGAATCTCATGCCCTGAATCTCATGCCCTGAAACTCCTGCCCTGAATCTCAAGCCCTGAAACTACTGCCCTGTATCTCATGCCCTGTAACTCCTGCCCTGAATCTCAAGCCCTGAAACTACTGCCCTGAATCTCATGCCCTGAAACTCCTGCCCTGAAACTCATGCCCTGAAACTCATGTCCTGAATCTCATGCCCTGAAACTCCTGCCCTGAATCTCATGCCCTGAAACTACTGCCCTGAATCCCCTGCCCTGAATCTCATGCCCTGAAACTGCTGCCCTGAATCTCATGCCCTGAAACTCCTGCCCTGAATCTCAAGCCCTGAAACTACTGCCTTGAATCTCATGCCTTGAAACTCCTGCTCTGAAAGACCTGCCCTGAAAATCATGCCCTGAATCTCATGCCCTGAAACTCATGCCCTGAATCTCATGCCCTGAATCTCCTGCCCTGAATCTCCTGCCCTGAATCTCATGCCCTGAATCTCATGCCCTGAATCTCATGCCCTGAAACTCATGCCCTGAATCTCATGCCCTGAATCTCCTGCCCTGAATCTCATGCCCTGAAACTCATGCCCTGAATCTCATGCCCTGAAACTCATGCCCTGAATCTCCTGCCCTGAAACTCATGCCCTGAAACTCCTGCCCTGAAACTCATGCCCTGAAACTCATGCCCTGAATCTCATGCCCTGAATCTCCTGCCCTGAAACTCATGCCCTGAATCTCATGCCCTGAAACTCCTGCCCTGAATCTCATGCCCTGAAACTCCTGCCCTGAATCTCATGCCCTGAAACTCATGCCCTGAATCTCCTGCCCTGAAACTCATGCCCTGAATCTCATGCCCTGAAACTCCTGCCCTGAATCTCCTGCCCTGAAACTCATGCCCTGAATCTCATGCCCTGAATCTCCTGCCCTGAATCTCATGCCCTGAAACTCCTGCCCTGAATCTCATGCCCTGAATCTCCTGCCCTGAATCTCATGCCCTGAATCTCATGCCCTGAATCTCATGCCCTGAAACTCCTGCCCTGAATCTCATGCCCTGAAACTCATGCCCTGAATCTCATGCCCTGAAACTCATGCCCTGAATCTCCTGCCCTCAATCTCATGCCCTGAATCTCAAGCCCTGAAACTCCTGCCCTGAAACTCCTGGTCTGAAACTGATGCCCTGAATCTCCTGCCCTGAAACTCATGCCCTGAATCTCATGCCCTGAAACTCCTGCCCTGAATCTCCTGCCCTGAATCTCATGCCCTGAAACTCCTGCCCTGAATCTCATGCCCTGAATCTCATGCCCTGAAACTCCTGCCCTGAATCTCATGCCCTGAATCTCCTGCCCTGAAACTCATGCCCTGAATCTCATGCCCTGAATCTCATGCCCTGAAACTCATGCCCTGAATCTCATGCCCTGAAACTCCTGCCCTGAATCTCCTGCCCTGAATCTCATGCCCTGAATCTCATGCCCTGAAACTCCTGCCCTGAATCTCAAGCCCTGAAACTACTGCCCTGAATCTCATGCCCTGAAACTCCTGCCCTGAATCTCATGCCCTGAAACTACTGCCCTGAATCTCATGCCCTGAAACTCCTGCCCTGAAACTCATGCCCTGAAACCACTGCCCTGAATCTCATGCCCTGAAACTCCTGCCCTGAATCTCATGCCCTGAAACTCCTGCCCTGAATCTCCTGCCCTGAATCTCATACCCTGAATCTCATGCCCTGAATCTCATGCCCTGAAACTACTGCCCTGAATCTCAAGCCCTGAAACTACTGCCCTGAATCTCATGCCCTGAAACTCCTGCCCTGAAAGACCTGCCCTGAAAATCATGCCCTGAATCTCCTGCCCTGAAACTCATGCCCTGAATCTCCTGCCCTGAAACTCATGCCCTGAATCTCATGCCCTGAAACTCATGCCCTGAATCTCATGCCCTGAAACTCCTGTCCTGAAACTCCTGCCCTGAATCTCATGCCCTGAAACTCCTGCCCTGAAACTCATGCCCTGAATCTCATGCGCTGAAACTCCTGCCCTGAATCTCATGCCCTGAAACCACAGCCCTGAATCTCATGCCCTGAAACTCCTGTCCTGAATCTCCTGCCCTGAATCTCATGCCCTGAATCTCATGCCCTGAAACTCCTGCCCTGAATCTCATGCCCTGAAACTCCTGTCCTGAAACTCCTGCCCTGAATCTCAAGCCCTGAATCTCATGCCCTGAAACTCCTGCCCTGAATCTCATGCCCTGAAACTCCTGCCCTGAATCTCATGCCCTGAATCTCATGCCCTGAAACTCATGCCCTGAATCTCATGCCCTGAAACTCCTGCCCTGAATCTCCTGCCCTGAATCTCATGCCCTGAATCTCATGCCCTGAAACTCCTGCCCTGAATCTCAAGCCCTGAAACTACTGCCCTGAATCTCATGCCCTGAAACTCCTGCCCTGAATCTCATGCCCTGAAACTACTGCCCTGAATCTCATGCCCTGAAACTCCTGCCCTGAAACTCATGCCCTGAAACCACTGCCCTGAATCTCATGCCCTGAAACTCATGCCCTGAATCTCATGCCCTGAAACTCCTGCCCTGAATCTCCTGCCCTGAATCTCATGCCCTGAAACTCCTGCCCTGAATCTCATGCCCTGAAACTCCTGCCCTGAATCTCAAGCCCTGAAACTACTGCCCTGAATCTCATGCCCTGAAACTCCTGCCCTGAAAGACCTGCCCTGAAAATCATGCCCTGAATCTCCTGCCCTGAAACTCATGCCCTGAATCTCATGCCCTGAATCTCCTGCCCTGAAACTCATGCCCTGAATCTCATGCCCTGAAACTCATGCCCTGAATCTCATGCCCTGAAACTCCTGTCCTGAAACTCCTGCCCTGAATCTCATGCCTTGAAACTCCTGCTCTGAAACTCATGCCCTGAATCTCATGCCCTGAAACTCCTGCCCTGAATCTCCTGCCCTGAAACCACAGCCCTGAATCTCATGCCCTGAAACTCCTGCCCTGAATCTCCTGCCCTGAATCTCATGCCCTGAATCTCATGCCCTGAAACTCCTGCCCTGAATCTCATGCCCTGAAATTCCTGTCCTGAAACTCCTGCCTTGATTCTCAAGCCCTGAATCTCATGCCCTGAAACTCCTGCCCTGTTCCTCAAGCCCTGAATCTCATGCTCTGAATCTCATGCCCTGAATCTCATGCCCTGAATCTCCTGCCCTGAAACTACTGCCCTGAATCTCATGCCTTGAAACTCCTGCTATGAAACTCATGCCCTGAATCTCATGTCCTGAATCTCCTGCCCTGAAACTCATGCCCTGAATCTCATGCCCTGAAACTGCTGCCCTGAATCTCATGCCTTGAAACTCCTGCTATGAAACTCATGTCCTGAATCTCATGTCCTGAATCTCCTGCCCTGAATCTCAAGCCCTGAATCTCATGCCCTGAATCTCATGCCCTGAATCTCCTGCCCTGAAACTCCTGCACTGAAACTCCTGCCCTGATTCTCCTGCCCTGAAACTCATGCCCTGAATCTCATGCCCTGAAATTCATGCCCTGAATCTCCTGCCCTGAAACTCCTGCCCTGAAACTCATGCCCTGAAACTCATGCCCTGAATCTCATGCCCTGAATCTCCTGCCCTGAATCTCATGCCCTGAATCTCATGCCCTGAATCTCATGCCCTGAAACTCATGCCCTGAATCTCATGCCCTGAAACTCCTGCCCTGAAACTCATGCCCTGAATCTCATGCCCTGAAACTCCTGCCCTGAATCTCCTGCCCTGAAACTCCTGCCCTGAAACTCATGCCCTGAATCTCATGCCCTGAAACTCATGCCCTGAATCTCATGCCCTGAAACTCCTGCACTGAATCTCCTGCCCTGAATCTCATGCCCTGAAAGTCCTGCACTGAATCTCATGCCCTGAATCTCATGCCCTGAAACTCCTGCACTGAATCTCCTGCCCTGAATCTCCTGCCCTGAATCTCCTGCCCTGAATCTCCTGCCCTGAAACTCATGCCCTGAATCTCATGCCCTGAAACTCCTGCCCTGAATCTCCTGCCCTGAAACCACAGCCCTGAATCTCATGCCCTGAAACTCCTGTCCTGAATCTCCTGCCCTGAATCTCATGCCCTGAATCTCATGCCCTGAATCTCAAGCCCTGAAACTACTGCCCTGAATCTCATGCCCTGAAACTCCTGCCCTGAATCTCATGCCCTGAAACTCCTGTTCTGAAACTCCTGCCCTGAATCTCAAGCCCTGAAACTCATGCCCTGAAACTCCCTCCCTGTTCCTCAAGCCCTGAATCTCATGCTCTGAATCTCATGCCCTGAAACTCCTGCACTGAATCTCCTGCCCTGAATCTCATGCCCTGAAACTACTGCCCTGAATCTCATGCCTTGAAACTCCTGCTATGAAACTGATGCCCTGAATCTCATGTCCTGAATCTCCTGCCTTGAATCTCAAGCCCTGAAAATACTGCCCTGAATCTCATGCCCTGAAACTCATGCCCTGAATCTCATGCCCTGAAACTCCTGCCCTGAATCTCCTGCCCTGAATCTCATGCCCTGAATCTCATGCCCTGAAACTCCTGCCCTGAATCTCAAGCCCTGAAACTACTGCCCTGAATCTCATGCCCTGAAACTCCTGCCCTGAATCTCATGCCCTGAAACTCCTGTTCTGAAACTCCTGCCCTGAATCTCAAGCCCTGAATCTCATGCCCTGAAACTCCTGCCCTGTTCCTCAAGCCCTGAATCTCATGCTCTGAATCTCATGCCCTGAAACTCCTGCCCTGAATCTCCTGCCCTGAATCTCATGCCCTGAAACTACTGCCCTGAATCTCATGCCTTGAAACTCCTGCTATGAAACTCATGCCCTGAATCTCATGTCCTGAATCTCCTGCCCTGAATCTCAAGCCCTGAAAATACTGCCCTGAATCTCATGCCCTGAAACTCATGCCCTGAATCTCATGCCCTGAAACTCCTGCACTGAATCTCCTGCCCTGAATCTCATGCCCTGAATCTCATGCCCTGAAACTCCTGCCCTGAATCTCAAGCCCTGAAACTACTGCCCTGAATCTCATGCCCTGTAACTCCTGCCCTGAATCTCAAGCCCTGAAACTACTGCCCTGAATCTCATGCCCTGAAACTCCTGCCCTGAAACTCCTGCCCTGAAACTCAAGCCCTGAATCTCATGACCTGAAAATCCTGCCCTGAATCTCAAGCCCTGAAACTACTGCCCTGAATCCCCTGCCCTGAATCTCATGCCCTGAAACTGCTCCCTTGAATCTCATGCCCTGAAACTACTGCCCTGAATCTCAAGCCCTGAAACTACTGCCCTGAATCTCATGCCTTGAAACTCCTGCCCTGAAAGACCTGCCCTGAAAATCATGCCCTGAATCTCCTGCCCTGAAACTCATGCCCTGAATCTCATGCCCTGAATCTCCTGCCCTGAAACTCCTGCCCTGAATCTCATGCCCTGAATCTCATGCCCTGAATCTCATGCCCTGAAACTCATGCCCTGAATCTCATGCCCTGAAACTCCTGCCCTGAATCTCATGCCCTGAAACTCATGCCCTGAATCTCATGCCCTGAAACTCATGCCCTGAATCTCCTGCCCTGAAACTCATGCCCTGAAACTCCTGCCCTGAAACTCATGCCTTGAAACTCATGCCCCGAATCTCATGCCCTGAATCTCCTGCCGTGAAACTCATGCCCTGAATCTCATGCCCTGAAACTCCTGCCCTGAATCTCATGCCCTGAAACTCATGCCCTGAATCTCATGCCCTGAAACTCATGCCCTGAATCTCCTGCCCTGAAACTCATGCCCTGAATCTCATGCCCTGAAACTCCTGTCCTGAATCTCCTGCCCTGAAACTCATGCCCTGAATCTCATGCCCTGAATCTCCTGCCCTGAAACTCCTGCCCTGAAACTCATGCCCTGAATCTCATGCCCTGAATCTCCTGCCCTGAATCTCATGCCCTGAATCTCCTGCCCTGAATCTCATGCCCTGAAACTCCTGCCCTGAATCTCATGCCCTGAAACTCCTGCCCTGAATCTCATGCCCTGAAACTCATGCCCTGAATCTCCTGCCCTCAATCTCATGCCCTGAATCTCAAGCCCTGAAACTCCTGCCCTGAAACTCCTGCCCTGAAACTCATGCCCTGAATCTCCTGCCCTGAAACTCATGCCCTGAATCTCATGCCCTGAAACTCCTGCCCTGAATCTCCTGCCCTGAATCTCATGCCCTGAAACTCCTGCCCTGAATCTCATGCCCTGAATCTCCTGCCCTGAAACTCATGCCCTGAATCTCATGCCCTGAAACTCCTGCCCTGAATCTCCTGCCCTGAAACCACATGCCCTGAATCTCATGCCCTGAAACTCCTGTCCTGAATCTCCTGCCCTGAATCACATGCCCTGAATCTCATGCCCTGAAACTCCTGCCCTGAATCTCAAGCCCTGAAACTACTGCCCTGAATCTCATGCCCTGAAACTCCTGCCCTGAATCTCATGCCCTGAAACTCCTGTCCTGAAACTCCTGCCCTGAATCTCATGCCCTGAATTTCATGCCCTGAAACTCCCTCCCTGTTCCTCAAGCCCTGAATCTCATGCTCTGAATCTCATGTCCTGAAACTCCTGCACTGAATCTCCTGCCCTGAATCTCATGCCCTGAAACTCCTGCCCTGAATCTCATGCCCTGAAACTCCTGCCCTGAATCTCCTGCCCTGAATCTCATGCCCTGAAACTACTGCCCTGAATCTCATGCCCTGAAACTCCTGCCCTGAAACTCATGCCCTGAATCTCATGTCCTGAATCTCCTGCTTTGAATCTCATGCCCTGAAACTGCTGCCTTGAATCTCATGCCCTGAAACTACTGCTCTGAATCTCAAGCCCTGAAACTACTGCCCTGAATCTCATGCCCTGAAACTCCTGCTCTGAAAGACCTGCCCTGAAAATCATGCCCTGAATCTCCTGCCCTGAAACTCATGCCCTGAATCTCATGCCCTGAATCTCCAGCCCTGAAACTCATGCCCTGAATCTCATGCCTTGAAACTCCTGTCCAGAAACTCCTGCCCTGAATCTCATGCCCTGAAACTCCTGCTCTGAAACTCATGCCCTGAATCTCATGCCCTGAAACTCCTGCACTGAATCTTCTGCCCTGAAACCACAGCGCTGAATCTCATGCCCTGAAACTCCTGTCCTGAATCACATGCCCTGAATCTCATGCCCTGAAACTCCTGCCCTGAATCTCATGCCCTGAAATTCCTGTCCTGAAACTCCTGCCTTGATTCTCAAGCCCTGAATCTCATGCCCTGAAACTCCTGCCCTGTTCCTCAAGCCCTGAATCTCATGCTCTGAATCTCATGCCCTGAATCTCATGCCCTGAATCTCATGCCCTGAAACTCCTGCCCTGAATCTCATGCCCTGAAACTCCTGCTATGAAACTCATGCCCTGAATCTCATGTCCTGAATCCCCTGCCCTGAAACTCATGCCCTGAATCCCATGCCCTGAAACTGCTGCCCTGAATCTCATGCCTTGAAACTCCTGCTATGAAACTCATGCCCTGAATCTCATGTCCTGAATCTCCTGCCCTGAATCTCAAGCCCTGAATCTCATGCCCTGAATCTCATGCCCTGAATCTCCTGCCCTGAAACTCCTGCTCTGAAACTCCTGCCCTGATTCTCCTGCCCTGAAACTCATGCCCTGAATCTCATGCCCTGAAATTCATGCCCTGAATCTCCTGCTCTGAAACTCCTGCCCTGAAACTCATGCCCTGAAACTCATGCCCTGAATCTCATGCCATGAAACTCATGCCCTGAATCTCATGCCCTGAAACTCATGCCCTGAATCTCATACCCTGAAACTCCTGTCCTGAAACTCATGCCCTGAATCTCATGCCCTGAAACTCCTGTCCTGAATCTCCTGCCCTGAAACTCCTGCTCTGAAACTCATGCCCTGAATCTCATGCCCTGAAATTCCTGCCCTGAATCTCATGCCCTGAAACTCATGCCCTGAATCTCATGCCCTGAAACTCCTGCCCTGAATCTCATGCCCTGAAACTACTGCCCTGAATCTCATGCCCTGAAACTCCTGCCCTGAAACTCCTGCCCTGAATCTCATGCCCTGAATCTCCTGCCCTGAAACTCATGCCCTGAATCTCATGCCCTGAATCTCCTGTCCTGAATCTCCTGCCCTGAATCTCATGCCCTGAATCTCATGCCCTGAATCTCATGCCCTGAAACTCATGCCCTGAATCTCATGCCCTGAAACTCCTGCCCTGAATCTCATGCCCTGAAACTCCTGCCCTGAATCTCATGCCCTGAAACTCATGCCCTGAATCTCCTGCCCTGAATCTCATGCCCTGAAACTCCTGCCCTGAATCTCATGCCCTGAAACTCATGCCCTGAATCTCATGCCCTGAATCTCCTGCCCTGAAACTCATGCCCTGAATCTCATGCCCTGAAACTCCTGCCCTGAATCTCATGCCCTGAAACTCATGCCCTGAATCTCATGCCCTGAAACTCATGCCCTGAATCTCCTGCCCTGAAACTCATGCCCTGAATCTCATGCCCTGAAACTCCTGTCCTGAATCTCCTGCCCTGAAACTCATGCCCTGAATCTCATGCCCTGAAACTCCTGCCCTGAAACTCATGCCCTGAAACTCCTGCCCTGAATCTCATGCCCTGAATCTCCTGCCCTGAATCTCATGCCCTGAATCTCCTGCCCTGAATCTCATGCCCTGAAACTCCTGCCCTGAATCTCATGCCCTGAAACTCCTGCCCTGAATCTCATGCCCTGAAACTCCTGCCCTGAAACTCATGCCCTGAATCTCATGCCCTGAATCTCCTGCCCTGAATCTCATGCCCTGAAACCACAGCCCTGAATCTCATGCCCTGAAACTCCTGTCCTGAATCTCCTGCCCTGAATCACATGCCCTGAATCTTCTGCCCTGAAACTCCTGCCCTGAATCTTAAGCCCTGAAACTACTGCCCTGAATCTCATGCCCTGAAACTCCTGCCCTGAATCTCATGCCCTGAAACTCCTGTCCTGAAACTGCTGCCCTGAATCTCAAGCCCTGAATCTCATGCCCTGAAACTCCCTCCCTGTTCCTCAAGCCCTGAATCTCATGCTCTGAATCTCATGCCCTGAAACTCCTGCACTGAATCTCCTGCCCTGAATCTCATGCCCTGAAACTCCTGCACTGAATCTCCTGCCCTGAATCTCATGCCTTGAAACTCCTGCTATGAAACTCATGCCCTGAATCTCATGTCCTGAATCTCCTGCCCTGAATCTCAAGCCCTGAAAATACTGCCCTGAATCTCATGCCCTGAAACTCATGCCCTGAATCTCATGCCCTGAAACTCCTGCCCTGAATCTCCTGCCCTGAATCTCATGCCCTGAATCTCATGCCCTGAAACTCCTGCCCTGAATCTCAAGCCCTGAAACTACTGCCCTGAATCTCATGCCCTGAAACTCCTGCCCTGAATCTCATGCCCTGAAACTCCTGTCCTGAATCTCCTGCCCTGAATCTCATGCCCTGAAACTCATGCCCTGAAACTCCTGCCCTGAATCTCAAGCCCTGAATCTCATGCTCTGAATCTCATGCCCTGAAACTCCTGCACTGAATCTCCTGCCCTGAATCTCATGCCCTGAAACTACTGCCCTGAATCTCATGCCCTGAAACTCCTGCTATGAAACTCATGCCCTGAATCTCATGTCCTGAATCTCCTGCCCTGAATCTCAAGCCCTGAAAATACTGCCCTGAATCTCATGCCCTGAAACTCATGCCCTGAATCTCATGCCCTGAAACTCCTGCCCTGAATCTCCTGCCCTGAATCTCATGCCCTGAATCTCATGCCCTGAAACTCCTGCCCTGAATCTCAAGCCCTGAAACTACTGCCCTGAATCTCATGCCCTGAAACTCCTGCCCTGAATCTCATGCCCTGAAACTACTGCCCTGAATCTCATGCCCTGAAACTCCTGCCCTGAAACTCATGCCCTGAAACTCCTGCCCTGAATCTCATGCCCTGAAACTCATGCCCTGAATCTCATGCCCTGAAACTCCTGCCCTGAATCTCATGCCCTGAAACTACTGCCCTGAATCTCATGCCCTGAAACTCCTGCCCTGAATCTCCTGCCCTGAATCTCATGCCCTGAATCTCCTGCCCTGAAACTCATGCCCTGAATCTCATGCCCTGAATCTCATGCCCTGAATCTCCTGCCCTGAAACTCATGCCCTGAATCTCATGCCCTGAAACTCCTGTCCTGAATCTCCTGCCCTGAATCACATGCCCTGAATCTTCTGCCCTGAAACTCCTGCCCTGAATCTTAAGCCCTGAAACTACTGCCCTGAATCTCATGCCCTGAAACTCCTGCCCTGAATCTCATGCCCTGAAACTCCTGTCCTGAAACTGCTGCCCTGAATCTCAAGCCCTGAATCTCATGCCCTGAAACTCCTGCCCTGTTCCTCAAGCCCTGAATCTCATGCCCTGAATCTCATGCCCTGAAACTCCTGTCCTGAATCTCCTGCCCTGAATCTCAAGCCCTGAAACTCTGCCCTGAATCTCATGCCCTGAAACTCCTGCTATGAAACTCATGCCCTGAATCTCATGTCCTGAATCTCCTGCCCTGAATCTCAAGCCCTGAAAATACTGCCCTGAATCTCATGCCCTGAAACTCATGCCCTGAATCTCATGCCCTGAAACTCCTGCACTGAATCTCCTGCCCTGAATCTCATGCCCTGAATCTCATGCCCTGAAACTCCTGCCCTGAATCTCAAGCCCTGAAACTACTGCCCTGAATCTCATGCCCTGAAACTCCTGCCCTGAATCTCATGCCCTGAAACTCCTGTCCTGAAACTGCTGCCCTGAATCTCAAGCCCTGAATCTCATGCCCTGAATCTCATGCCCTGAAACTCCTGCCCTGTTCCTCAAGCCCTGAATCTCATGCTCTGAATCTCATGCCCTGAAACTCCTGCACTGAATCTCCTGCCCTGAATCTCATGCCCTGAAACTACTGCCCTGAATCTCATGCCTTGAAACTCCTGCTATGAAACTCATGCCCTGAATCTCATGTCCTGAATCTCCTGCCCTGAATCTCAAGCACTGAAAATACTGCCCTGAATCTCATGCCCTGAAACTCATGCCCTGAATCTCATGCCCTGAAACTCCTGCACTGAATCTCCTGCCCTGAATCTCATGCCCTGAATCTCATGCCCTGAAACTCCTGCCCTGAATCTCAAGCCCTGAAACTACTGCCCTGAATCTCATGCCCTGAAACTCCTGCCCTGAATCTCATGCCCTGAAACTACTGCCCTGAATCTCATGCCCTGAAACTCCTGCCCTGAATCTCATGCCCTGAAACCACTGCCCTGAATCTCATGCCCTGAAACTCCTGCCCTGAATCTCATGCCCTGAAACTACTGCCCTGAATCTCCTGCCCTGAATCTCATGCCCTGAAACTCCTGCCCTGAATCTCATGCCCTGAAACTACTGCCCTGAATCTCAAGCCCTGAAACTACTGCCCTGAATCTCATGCCCTGAAACTCCTGCCCTGAAAGACCTGCCCTGAAAATCATGCCCTGAATCTCCTGCCCTGAAACTCATGCCCTGAATCTCATGCCCTGAATCTCCTGCCCTGAATCTCCTGCCCTGAATCTCATGCCCTGAATCTCATGCCCTGAATCTCATGCCCTGAAACTCCTGCCCTGAATCTCATGCCCTGAAACTCATGCCCTGAATCTCATGCCCTGAAACTCATGCCCTGAATCTCCTGCCCTGAAACTCCTGCCCTGAATCTCATGCCCTGAAACTCCTGCCCTGAAACTCAAGCCCTGAATCTCATGCCCTGAATCTCATGCCCTGAAACTCCTGCCCTGTTCCTCAAGCCCTGAATCTCATGCCCTGAATCTCATGACCTGAAACTCCTGCACTGAATCTCCTGCCCTGAATCTCATGCCCTGAAACTCCTGCCCTGAATCTCATGCCCTGAAACTCCTGCCCTGAATCTCCTGCCCTGAATCTCATGCCCTGAAACTACTGCCCTGAATCTCATGCCCTGAAACTCCTGCCCTGAAACTCATGCCCTGAATCTCATGCCCTGAATCTCCTGCCCTGAATCTCATGCCCTGAAACTCATGCCCTGAATCTCATGCCCTGAATCTCCTGCCCTGAATCTCAAGCCCTGAAACTACTGCCCTGAATCTCATGCCTTGAAACTCCGGCCCTGAATCTCCTGCCCTGAAACTCATGCCCTGAATCTCCTGCCCAGAAACTAATGCCCTGAATCTCATGCCCTGAATCTCCAGCCCTGAATCTCATGCCCTGAATCTCCTGCCCTGAAACTCCTGTCCTGAAACTCCTGCCCTGAATCTCATGCCCTGAAACTCCTGCCCTGAAACTCATGCCCTGAATCTCATGCCCTGAAACTCCTGCCCTGAATCTCCTGCCCTGAAACCACAGCCCTGAATCTCATGCCCTGAAACTCCTGCCCTGAATCTCATGCCCTGAATCTCATGCCCTGAAACTCCTGCCCTGAATCTCATGCCCTGAAATTCCTGTCCTGAAACTCCTGCCTTGATTCTCAAGCCCTGAATCTCATGCCCTGAAACTCCTGCCCTGTTCTTCAAGCCCTGAATCTCATGCTCTGAATCTCATGCCCTGAATCTCATGCCCTGAATCTCCTGCCCTGAAACTCCTGCCCTGAATCTCATGCCCTGAAACTCCTGCTATGAAACTCATGCCCTGAATCTCATGTCCTGAATCTCCTGCCCTGAATCTCATGCCCTGAATCTCATGCCCTGAAACTGCTGCCCTGAATCTCATGCCTTGAAACTCCTGCTATGAAACTCATGTCCTGAATCTCATGTCCTGAATCTCCTGCCCTGAATCTCAAGCCCTGAATCTCATGCCCTGAATCTCATGCCCTGAATCTCCTGCCCTGAAACTCCTGCACTGAAACTCCTGCCCTGATTCTCCTGCATTGAAACTCATGCCCAGAATCTCATGCCCTGAAATTCATGCCCTGAATCTCCTGCCCTGAAACTCCTGCCCTGAAACTCATGCCCTGAATCTCATGCCCTGAATCTCATGCCCTGAATCTCCTGCCCTGAATCTCATGCCCTGAATCTCATGCCCTGAAACTCATGCCCTGAATCTCATACCTTGAAACTCCTGTCCTGAAACTCATGCCCTGAATCTCATGCCCTGAAACTCCTGTCCTGAATCTCCTGCCCTGAAACTCCTGCTCTGAAACTCATGCCCTGAATCTCATGCCCTGAAACTCCTGCCCTGAATCTCATGCCCTGAAACTCATGCCCTGAATCTCATGCCCTGAAACTCCTGCCCTGAATCTCAAGCCCTGAAACTACTGCCCTGAATCTCATGCCCTGAAACTCCTGCCCTGAATCTCCTGCCCTGAATCTCATGCCCTGAATCTCCTGCCCTGAAACTCATGCCCTGAATCTCATGCCCTGAAACTCCTGTCCTGAATCTCCTGCCCTGAATCTCATGCCCTGAATCTCATGCCCTGAATCTCATGCCCTGAAACTCCTGCCCTGAATCTCATGCCCTGAAACTCCTGCCCTGAATCTCATGCCCTGAAACTCCTGCCCTGAATCTCATGCCCTGAAACTCATGCCCTGAATCTCCTGCCCTGAATCTCATGCCCTGAAACTCCTGCCCTGAATCTCATGCCCTGAATCTCATGCCCTGAATCTCATGCCCTGAATCTCCTGCCCTGAAACTCATGCCCTGAATCTCATGCCCTGAAACTCCTGCCCTGAATCTCATGCCTTGAAACTAACGCGCTGAATCTGCGGACCTGAAACTCAGTTCATGAATCTCCTGCCCTGAAACTCATGCCCTGAATCTCATGCCCTGAAACTCCTGCCCTGAATCTCCTGCCCTGAAACTCATGCCCTGAATCTCATGCCCTGAAACTCCTGCCCTGAATCTCATGCCCTGAAACTCCTGCCCTGAATCTCATGCCCTGAATCTCCTGCCCTGAATCTCATGCCCTGAATCTCCTGCCCTGAATCTCATGCCCTGAAACTACTGCCCTGAATCTCATGCCCTGAAACTCCTGCCCTGAATCTCATGCCCTGAAACTCCTGCCCTGAAACTCATGCCCTGAATCTCATGCCCTGAATCTCCTGCCCTGAATCTCCTGCCCTGAAACCACAGCCCTGAATCTCATGCCCTGAAACTCCTGTCCTGAATCTCCTGCCCTGAATCACATGCCCTGAATCTCATGCCCTGAAACTCCTGCCCTGAATCTCAAGCCCTGAAACTACTGCCCTGAATCTCATGCCCTGAAACTCCTGCCCTGAATCTCATGCCCTGAAACTCCTGTCCTGAAACTGCTGCCCTGAATCTCAAGCCCTGAATCTCATGCCCTGAAACTCCCTCCCTGTTCCTCAAGCCCTGAATCTCATGCTCTGAATCTCATGCCCTGAAACTCCTGCACTGAATCTCCTGCCCTGAATCTCATGCCCTGAAACTACTGCCCTGAATCTCATGCCTTGAAACTCCTGCTATGAAACTCATGCCCTGAATCTCATGTCCTGAATCTCCTGCCCTGAATCTCAAGCCCTGAAAATACTGCCCTGAATCTCATGCCCTGAAACTCATGCCCTGAATCTCATGCCCTGAAACTCCTGCCCTGAATCTCCTGCCCTGAATCTCATGCCCTGAATCTCATGCCCTGATACTCCTGCTCTGAATCTCAAGCACTGAAACTACTACCTTGAATCTCATGCCTTGAAACTCCTGCCCTGAATCTCATGCCCTGAAACTCCTGTCCTGAAACTGCTGCCCTGAATCTCAAGCCCTGAATCTCATGCCCTGAATCTCATGCCTTGAAACTCAAGCCCTGAATCTCATGCCCTGAATCTCATGCCCTGAAACTCCTGCCCTGAATCTCAAGCCCTGAATCTCATGCCCTGAAACTACTGCCCTGAATCTCATGCCTTGAAACTCCTGCTATGAAACTCATGCCCTGAATCTCATGTCCTGAATCTCCTGCCCTGAATCTCAAGCCCTGAAAATACTGCCCTGAATCTCATGCCCTGAAACTCATGCCCTGAATCTCATGCCCTGAAACTCCTGCACTGAATCTCCTGCCCTGAATCTCATGCCCTGAATCTCATGCCCTGAAACTCCTGCCCTGAATCTCAAGCCCTGAAACTACTGCCCTGAATCTCATGCCCTGAAACTCCTGCCCTGAATCTCAAGCCCTGAAACTACTGCCCTGAATCTCATGCCCTGAAACTCATGCCCTGAATCTCATGCCCTGCCCTGAATCTCATGCCCTGAATCTCCTGCCCTGAATCTCATGCCCTGAAACTACTGCCCTGAATCTCCTGCCCTGAATCTCATGCCCTGAAACTGCTGCCCTTGAATCTCATGCCCTGAAACTACTGCCCTGAATCTCAAGCCCTGAAACTACTGCCCTGAATCTCATGCCTTGAAACTCCTGCTCTGAAACACCTGCCCTGAATCTCATGCCCTGAATCTCATGCCCTGAAACTCATGCCCTGAATCTCATGCCCTGAATCTCCTGCCCTGAATCTCCTGCCCTGAATCTCATGCCCTGAATCTCATGCCCTGAATCTCATGCCCTGAAACTCATGCCCTGAATCTCATGCCCTGAAACTCCTGCCCTGAATCTCATGCCCTGAAACTCATGCCCTGAATCTCATGCCCTGAAACTCATGCCCTGAATCTCCTGCCCTGAAACTCATGCCCTGAAACTCCTGCCCTGAAACTCATGCCCTGAAACTCATGCCCTGAATCTCATGCCCTGAATCTCCTGCCCTGAAACTCATGCCCTGAATCTCATGCCCTGAAACTCCTGCCCTGAATCTCATGCCCTGAAACTCCTGCCCTGAATCTCCTGCCCTGAAACTCATGCCCTGAATCTCCTGCCCTGAAACTCATGCCCTGAATCTCATGCCCTGAAACTCCTGTCCTGAATCTCCTGCCCTGAAACTCATGCCCTGAATCTCATGCCCTGAATCTCCTGCCCTGAAACTCCTGCCCTGAAACTCCTGCCCTGAATCTCATGCCCTGAATCTCCTGCCCTGAATCTCATGCCCTGAATCTCCTGCCCTGAATCTCATGCCCTGAAACTCCTGCCCTGAATCTCATGCCCTGAAACTCCTGCCCTGAATCTCATGCCCTGAAACTCCTGCCCTGAATCTCATGCCCTGAAACTCATGCCCTGAATCTCATGCCCTGAAACTCCTGCCCTGAAACTCCTGCCCTGAAACTCATGCCCTGAATCTCATGCCCTGAATCTCATGCCCTGAATCTCCTGCCCTGAATCTCCTGCCCTGAAACTCATGCCCTGAATCTCATGCCCTGAAACTCCTGCCCTGAATCTCATGCCCTGAAACTCATGCCCTGAATCTCATGCCCTGAAACTCCTGCCCTGAATCTCCTGCCCTGAAACTCATGCCCTGAATCTCATGCCCTGAAACTCCTGCCCTGAATCTCCTGCCCTGAATCTCATGCCCTGAATCTCATGCCCTGAATCTCCTGCCCTGAAACTCATGCCCTGAATCTCATGCCCTGAAACTCCTGCCCTGAATCTCCTGCCCTGAATCTCATGCCCTGAATCTCCTGCCCTGAAACTCATGCCCTGAATCTCATGCCCTGAAACTCCTGCCCTGAATCTCATGCCCTGAATCTCCTGCCCTGAAACTCATGCCCTGAATCTCATGCCCTGAAACTCATGCCCTGAATCTCATGCCCTGAAACTCCTGCCCTGAAACTCCTGCCCTGAATCTCATGCCCTGAAACTCCTGCCCTGAAACTCATGCCCTGAATCTCATGCCCTGAAACTCCTGCCCTGAATCTCATGCCCTGAAACCACTGCCCTGAATCTCATGCCCTGAAACTCCTGCCCTGAATCTCATGCCCTGAATCTCATGCCCTGAAACTCATGCCCTGAATCTCATGCCCTGAAACTCCTGCCCTGAAACTCCTGCCCTGAATCTCAAGCCCTGAATCTCATGCCCTGAAACTCCTGCCCTGAATCTCCTGCCCTGAAACCACAGCCCTGAATCTCATGCCCTGAAACTCCTGCCCTGAATCTCCTGCCCTGAATCTCATGCCCTGAATCTCATGCCCTGAAACTCCTGCCCTGAATCTCATGCCCTGAAACTCCTGTCCTGAAACTCCTGCCCTGAATCTCAAGCCCTGAATCTCATGCCCTGAAACTCCTGCCCTGTTCCTCAAGCCCTGAATCTCATGCTCTGAATCTCATGCCCTGAATCTCATGCCCTGAATCTCCTGCCCTGAATCTCATGCCCTGAAACTCCTGCTATGAAACTCATGCCCTGAATCTCATGTCCTGAATCTCCTGCCCTGAATCTCATGCCCTGAATCTCATGCCCTGAAACTGCTGCCCTGAATCTCATGCCTTGAAACTCCTGCTATGAAACTCATGCCCTGAATCTCATGCCCTGAATCTCCTGCCCTGAATCTCAAGCCCTGAATCTCATGCCCTGAATCTCATGCCCTGAATCTCCTGCCCTGAAACTCCTGCACTGAAACTCCTGCCCTGATTCTCCTGCCCTGAAACTCATGCCCTGAATCTCATGCCCTGAAATTCATGCCCTGAATCTCCTGCTCTGAAACTCCTGCCCTGAAACTCATGCCCTGAAACTCATGCCCTGAATCTCATGCCATGAAACTCATGCCCTGAATCTCATGCCCTGAAACTCCTGTCCTGAAACTCCTGCCCTGAATCTCATGCCCTGAATCTCATGCCCTGAAACTCCTGCCCTGTTCCTCAAGCCCTGAATCTCATGCTCTGAATCTCATGCCCTGAAACTCCTGCCCTGAATCTCCTGCCCTGAATCTCATGCCCTGAAACTCCTGCCCTGAATCTCATGCCCTGAAACTCCTGCTATGAAACTCATGCCCTGAATCTCATGTCCTGAATCTCCTGCCCTGAATCTCAAGCCCTGAAAATACTGCCCTGAATCTCATGCCCTGAAACTCATGCCCTGAATCTCATGCCCTGAAACTCCTGCCCTGAATCTCCTGCCCTGAATCTCATGCCCTGAATCTCATGCCCTGAAACTCCTGCCCTGAATCTCAAGCCCTGAAACTACTGCCCTGAATCTCATGCCCTGAAACTCCTGCCCTGAATCTCATGCCCTGAAACTACTGCCCTGAATCTCATGCCCTGAAACTCCTGCCCTGAATCTCATGCCCTGAAACCACAGCCCTGAATCTCATGCCCTGAAACTCCTGCCCTGAATCTCATGCCCTGAAACTCCTGCCCTGAAACTCCTGCCCTGAATCTCATGCCCTGAAACTACTGCCCTGAATCTCATGCCCTGAAACTACTGCCCTGAATCTCAAGCCCTGAAACTACTGCCCTGAATCTCATGCCCTGAAACTCCTGCCCTGAAACACCTGCCCTGAATCTCATGCCCTGAATCTCCTGCCCTGAAACTCATGCCCTGAATCTCATGCCCTGAATCTCCTGCCCTGAATCTCATGCCCTGAATCTCATGCCCTGAATCTCATGCCCTGAATCTCATGCCCTGAAACTCCTGCCCTGAATCTCATGCCCTGAATCTCATGCCCTGAAACTCCTGCCCTGAATCTCAAGCCCTGAATCTCATGCCCTGAATCTCATGCCCTGAAACTCCTGCCCTGAATCTCAAGCCCTGAAACTACTGCCCTGAATCTCATGCCCTGAAACTCCTGCCCTGAATCTCATGCCCTGAAACCACTGCCCTGAATCTCATGCCCTGAAACTCCTGCCCTGAATCTCATGCCCTGAAACTCCTGCCCTGAATCTCCTGCCCTGAATCTCATGCCCTGAAACTCCTGCCCTGAATCTCATGCCCTGAAACTACTGCCCTGAATCTCATGCCCTGAAACTACTGCCCTGAATCTCATGCCCTGAAACTCCTGCCCTGAAACTCCTGCCCTGAATCTCATGCCCTGAATCTCCTGCCCTGAAACTCATGCCCTGAATCTCATGCCCTGAATCTCCTGCCCTGAATCTCATGCCCTGAATCTCATGCCCTGAAACTCATGCCCTGAATCTCATGCCCTGAAACTCATGCCCTGAATCTCATGCCCTGAAACTCCTGCCCTGAATCTCATGCCCTGAAACTCATGCCCTGAATCTCATGCCCTGAAACTCATGCCCTGAATCTCCTGCCCTGAAACTCATGCCCTGAATCTCCTGCCCTGAAACTCATGCCCTGAATCTCATGCCCTGAATCTCATGCCCTGAATCTCCTGCCCTGAAACTCATGCCCTGAATCTCATGCCCTGAAACTCCTGCCCTGAATCTCATGCCCTGAAACTCTGCCCTGAATCTCATGCCCTGAAACTCATGCCCTGAATCTCCTGCCCTGAAACTCATGCCCTGAATCTCATGCCCTGAAACTCCTGCCCTGAATCTCATGCCCTGAAACTCCTGCCCTGAATCTCATGCCCTGAATCTCCTGCCCTGAAACTCCTGCCCTGAAACTCATGCCCTGAATCTCATGCCCTGAATCTCCTGCCCTGAATCTCATGCCCTGAATCTCCTGCCCTGAATCTCATGCCCTGAAACTCCTGCCCTGAATCTCATGCCCTGAAACTCCTGCCCTGAATCTCCTGCCCTGAAACTCATGCCCTGAATCTCATGCCCTGAAACTCATGCCCTGAATCTCATGCCCTGAAACTCCTGCCCTGAAACTCCTGCCCTGAAACTCATGCCCTGAATCTCATGCCCTGAAACTCATGCCCTGAATCTCATGCCCTGAAACTCCTGCCCTGAATCTCATGCCCTGAATCTCATGCCCTGAAACTCCTGCCCTGAATCTCATGCCCTGAATCTCCTGCCCTGAAACTCATGCCCTGAATCTCATGCCCTGAAACTCCTGCACTGAATCTCAGCCCGGAAACTCATGCCCTGAATCTCATGCCCTGAAACTCCTGTCCTGAATCTCCTGCCCTGAATCACATGCCCTGAATCTTCTGCCCTGAAACTCCTGCCCTGAATCTTAAGCCCTGAAAGTACTGCCCTGAATCTCATGCCCTGAAACTCCTGCCCTGAATCTCATGCCCTGAAACTCCTGTCCTGAAACTGCTGCCCTGAATCTCAAGCCCTGAATCTCATGCCCTGAATCTCATGCCCTGAAACTCCTGCCCTGTTCCTCAAGCCCTGAATCTCATGCTCTGAATCTCATGACCTGAAACTCCTGCACTGAATCTCCTGCCCTGAATCTCATGCCCTGAAACTCATGCCCTGAATCTCCTGCTCTGAAACTCCTGTCCTGAATATCCTGCCCTGAATCTCATGCCCTGAAACTACTGCCCTGAATCTCATGCCCTGAAACTCCTGCCCTGAAACTCATGCCCTGAATCTCATGCCCTGAATCTCCTGCCCTGAATCTCATGCCCTGAAACTCATGCCCTGAATCTCATGCCCTGAAACTCCTGCCCTGAATCTCAAGCCCTGAAACTACTGCCCTGAATCTCATGCCCTGAAACTCCTGCCCTGAAAGACCTGCCCTGAAACTCATGCCCTGAATCTCATGCCCTGAAACTCATGCCCTGAATCTCATGCCCTGAATCTCATGCCCTGAAACTCATGCCCTGAATCTCATGCCCTGAAACTCCTGCCCTGAAACTCCTGCCCTGAATCTCATGCCCTGAAACTCCTGCCCTGAAACTCATGCCCTGAATCTCATGCCCTGAAACTCCTGCCCTGAATCTCCTGCCCTGAAACCACAGCCCTGAATCTCATGCCCTGAAACTCCTGCCCTGAATCTCATGCCCTGAATCTCATGCCCTGAAACTCCTGCCCTGAATCTCATGCCCTGAAATTCCTGTCCTGAAACTCCTGCCTTGATTCTCAAGCCCTGAATCTCATGCCCTGAAACTCCTGCCCTGTTCCTCAAGCCCTGAATCTCATGCTCTGAATCTCATGCCCTGAATCTCATGCCCTGAATCTCATGCCCTGAAACTACTGCCCTGAATCTCATGCCTTGAAACTCCTGCTATGAAACTCATGCCCTGAATCTCATGTCCTGAATCCCCTGCCCTGAATCTCATGCCCTGAATCTCATGCCCTGAAACTGCTGCCCTGAATCTCATGCCTTGAAACTCCTGCTATGAAACTCATGTCCTGAATCTCATGTCCTGAATCTCCTGCCCTGAATCTCAAGCCCTGAATCTCATGCCCTGAATCTCATGCCCTGAATCTCCTGCCCTGAAACTCCTGCACTGAAACTCCTGCCCTGATTCTCCTGCCCTGAAACTCATGCCCTGAATCTCATGCCCTGAAATTCATGCCCTGAATCTCCTGCCCTGAAACTCCTGCCCTGAATCTCATGCCCTGAATCTCATGCCCTGAATCTCATGCCCTGAAACTCCTGCCCTGAATCTCATGCCCTGAAACTCATGCCCTGAATCTCATGCCCTGAAACTCCTGTCCTGAAACTCATGCCCTGAATCTCATGCCCTGAAACTCCTGCCCTGAATCTCCTGCCCTGAAACTCCTGCCCTGAAACTCATGCCCTGAATCTCATGCCCTGAAACTCATGCCCTGAATCTCATGCCCTGAAACTCCTGCCCTGAATCTCATGCCCTGAAACTCCTGCCCTGAATCTCATGCCCTGAAACTCCTGCCCTGAATCTCATGCCCTGAAACTCCTGCCCTGAATCTCCTGCCCTGAATCTCATGCCCTGAATCTCCTGCCCTGAAACTCATGCCCTGAATCTCATGCCCTGAATCTCCTGCCCTGAATCTCCTGCCCTGAATCTCATGCCCTGAATCTCATGCCCTGAATCTCATGCCCTGAAACTCCTGCCCTGAATCTCATGCCCTGAAACTCCTGCCCTGAATCTCATGCCCTGAAACTCCTGCCCTGAATCTCATGCCCTGAAACTCATGCCCTGAATCTCATGCCCTGAAACTCCTGCCCTGAATCTCCTGCCCTGAAACTCATGCCCTGAATCTCATGCCCTGAATCTCATGCCCTGAATCTCCTGCCCTGAAACTCATGCCCTGAATCTCATGCCCTGAAACTCCTGCCCTGAATCTCATGCCCTGAATCTCCTGCCCTGAAACTCATGCCCTGAAACTCATGCCCTGAATCTCCTGCCCTGAAACTCATGCCCTGAATCTCATGCCCTGAAACTCCTGCCCTGAATCTCATGCCCTGAAACTCATGCCCTGAATCTCATGCCCTGAATCTCATGCCCTGAAACTCCTGCCCTGAAACTCCTGCCCTGAATCTCATGCCCTGAATCTCCTGCCCTGAATCTCATGCCCTGAATCTCCTGCCCTGAATCTCATGCCCTGAAACTCATGCCCTGAATCTCATGCCCTGAAACTCCTGCCCTGAATCTCATGCCCTGAAACTCCTGCCCTGAAACTCATGCCCTGAATCTCATGCCCTGAAACTCCTGCCCTGAATCTCCTGCCCTGAAACTCCTGCCCTGAATCTCATGCCCTGAAACTCCTGTCCTGAATCTCCTGCCCTGAATCACATGCCCTGAATCTCATGCCCTGAAACTCCTGCCCTGAATCTCAAGCCCTGAAACTACTGCCCTGAATCTCATGCCCTGAAACTCCTGCCCTGAATCTCATGCCCTGAAACTCCTGTCCTGAAACTGCTGCCCTGAATCTCAAGCCCTGAATCTCATGCCCTGAAACTCCTGCCCTGTTCCTCAAGCCCTGAATCTCATGCCCTGAATCTCATGCCCTGAAACTACTGCCCTGAATCTCATGCCCTGAATCTCATGCCCTGAAACTCCTGCCCTGAATCTCATGCCCTGAAACTCCTGCTATGAAACTCATGCCCTGAATCTCATGTCCTGAATCTCCTGCCCTGAATCTCAAGCCCTGAAAATACTGCCCTGAATCTCATGCCCTGAAACTCATGCACTGAATCTCATGCCCTGAAACTCCTGTCCTGAATCTCCTGCCCTGAATCTCATGCCCTGAATCTCATGCCCTGAAACTCCTGCCCTGAATCTCAAGCCCTGAAACTACTGCCCTGAATCTCATGCCCTGAAACTCCTGCCCTGAATCTCATGCCCTGAAACTCCTGTCCTGAAACTCCTGCCCTGAATCTCATGCCCTGAATCTCATGCCCTGAAACTCCTGCCCTGAATCTCAAGCCCTGAATCTCATGCCCTGAATCTCATGCCCTGAAACTCCTGCCCTGAATCTCCTGCCCTGAATCTCATGCCCTGAAACTCCTGCCCTGAATCTCATGCCCTGAAACTCCTGCCATGAAACTCATGCCCTGAATCTCATGCCCTGAAACTCCTGCCCTGAATCTCAAGCCCTGAAACTACTGCCCTGAATCTCATGCCCTGAAACTCCTGCCCTGAATCTCATGCCCTGAAACTCCTGCACTGAATCTCCTGCCCTGAATCTCATGCCCTGAATCTCATGCCCTGAAACTCCTGCCCTGAATCTCATGCCCTGAAACTACTGCCCTGAATCTCATGCCCTGAAACTCCTGCCCTGAATCTCATGCCCTGAAACTACTGCCCTGAATCTCATGCCCTGAAACTCCTGCCCTGAATCTCATGCCCTGAAACTCATGCCCTGAATCTCATGCCCTGAAACTCCTGCCCTGAATCTCATGCCCTGAAACTACTGCCCTGAATCTCATGCCCTGAAACTCCTGCCCTGAATCTCATGCCCTGAAACTCCTGCCCTGAATCTCCTGCCCTGAATCTCATGCCCTGAATCTCCTGCCCTGAAACTCATGCCCTGAATCTCATGCCCTGAATCTCATGCCCTGAATCTCCTGCCCTGAAACTCATGCCCTGAATCTCATGCCCTGAAACTCCTGTCCTGAATCTCCTGCCCTGAATCTCATGCCCTGAATCTCATGCCCTGAAACTCCTGCCCTGAATCTCAAGCCCTGAAACTACTGCCCTGAATCTCATGCCCTGAAACTCCTGCCCTGAATCTCATGCCCTGAAACTCCTGTCCTGAAACTCCTGCCCTGAATCTCATGCCCTGAATCTCATGCCCTGAAACTCCTGCCCTGAATCTCCTGCCCTGAATCTCATGCCCTGAATCTCATGCCCTGAAACTCCTGCCCTGAATCTCATGCCCTGAATCTCATGCCCTGAAACTCCTGCCCTGAATCTCATGCCTTGAAACTCCTGCTATGAAACTCATGCCCTGAATCTCATGTCCTGAATCTCCTGCCCTGAATCTCAAGCCCTGAAACTACTGCCCTGAATCTCATGCCCTGAAACTCATGCCCTGAATCTCATGCCCTGAAACTCCTGCACTGAATCTCCTGCCCTGAATCTCATGCCCTGAATCTCATGCCCTGAAACTCCTGCCCTGAATCTCATGCCCTGAAACTACTGCCCTGAATCTCATGCCCTGAAACTCCTGCCCTGAATCTCATGCCCTGAAACTCCTGCCCTGAAACTCCTGCCCTGAATCTCATGCCCTGAATCTCATGCCCTGAAACTCCTGCCCTGAATCTCCTGCCCTGAATCTCATGCCCTGAATCTCATGCCCTGAAACTCCTGCCCTGAATCTCCTGCCCTGAATCTCATGCCCTGAAACTCCTGCCCTGAATCTCATGCCCTGAAACTCCTGCCCTGAATCTCATGCCCTGAATCTCATGCCCTGAAACTCCTGCCCTGAATCTCAAGCCCTGAAAATACTGCCCTGAATCTCATGCCCTGAAACTCCTGCCCTGAATCTCATGCCCTGAAACTCCTGCCCTGAATCTCCTGCCCTGAATCTCATGCCCTGAATCTCATGCCCTGAAACTCCTGCCCTGAATCTCAAGCCCTGAAACTCATGCCCTGAATCTCATGCCCTGAAACTCCTGCCCTGAATCTCATGCCCTGAAACTACTGCCCTGAATCTCATGCCCTGAAACTCCTGCCCTGAATCTCATGCCCTGAAACTACTGCCCTGAATCTCATGCCCTGAAACTCCTGCCCTGAATCTCATGCCCTGAAACTACTGCCCTGAATCTCCTGCCCTGAATCTCATGCCCTGAAACTCATGCCCTGAATCTCATGCCCTGAAACTCCTGCCCTGAATCTCAAGCCCTGAAACTACTGCCCTGAATCTCATGCCCTGAAACTCCTGCCCTGAATCTCCTGCCCTGAATCTCATGCCCTGAATCTCCTGCCCTGAAACTCATGCCCTGAATCTCATGCCCTGAATCTCCTGCCCTGAATCTCCTGCCCTGAATCTCATGCCCTGAATCTCATGCCCTGAATCTCATGCCCTGAAACTCCTGCCCTGAATCTCATGCCCTGAAACTCCTGCCCTGAATCTCATGCCCTGAAACTCCTGCCCTGAATCTCCTGCCCTGAAACTCCTGCCCTGAATCTCATGCCCTGAAACTCCTGTCCTGAAACTCCTGCCCTGAATCTCATGCCCTGCCCTGAATCTCATGCCCTGAAACTCCTGCCCTGTTCCTCAAGCCCTGAATCTCATGCTCTGAATCTCATGACCTGAAACTCCTGCCCTGAATCTCCTGCCCTGAATCTCATGCCCTGAAACTCCTGCCCTGAATCTCATGCCCTGAAACTCCTGCCCTGAATCTCCTGCCCTGAATCTCATGCCCTGAAACTACTGCCCTGAATCTCATGCCCTGAAACTCCTGCCCTGAAACTCATGCCCTGAATCTCATGCCCTGAATCTCCTGCCCTGAATCTCATGCCCTGAAACTCATGCCCTGAATCTCATGCCCTGAAACTCATGCCCTGAATCTCAAGCCCTGAAACTACTGCCCTGAATCTCATGCCCTGAAACTCCTGCCCTGAATCTCATGCCCTGAAACTCATGCCCTGAATCTCCTGCCCTGAAACTCATGCCCTGAATCTCATGCCCTGAATCTCATGCCCTGAAACTCATGCCCTGAATCTCATACCTTGAAACTCCTGTCCAGAAACTCCTGCCCTGAATCTCATGCCCTGAAACTCCTGCCCTGAAACTCATGCCCTGAATCTCATGCCCTGAAACTCCTGCCCTGAATCTCCTGCCCTGAAACTCCTGCCCTGAATCTCATGCCCTGAAACTCCTGCCCTGAATCTCATGCCCTGAATCTCATGCCCTGAAACTCCTGCCCTGAATCTCATGCCCTGAAATTCCTGTCCTGAAACTCCTGCCTTGATTCTCAAGCCCTGAATCTCATGCCCTGAAACTCCTGCCCTGTTCCTCAAGCCCTGAATCTCAAGCCCTGAATCTCATGCTCTGAATATCATGCCCTGAATCTCATGCCCTGAAACTCCTGCCCTGAATCTCATGCCCTGAAACTCCTGCTATGAAACTCATGCCCTGAATCTCATGTCCTGAATCTCCTGCCCTGAAACTCATGCCCTGAATCTCATGCCCTGAAACTCATGCCCTGAATCTCATGCCCTGAAACTCCTGCTATGAAACTCATGCCCTGAATCTCATGTCCTGAATCTCCTGCCCTGAATCTCAAGCCCTGAATCTCATGCCCTGAATCTCATGCCCTGAATCTCCTGCCCTGAAACTCCTGCCCTGAAACTCCTGCCCTGAATCTCATGCCCTGAAACTCATGCCCTGAATCTCATGCCCTGAAACTCATGCCCTGAATCTCATGCCCTGAAACTCCTGCCCTGAATCTCATGCCCTGAAACTCATGCCCTGAATCTCATGCCCTGAAACTCCTGCCCTGAAACTCATGCCCTGAATCTCATGCCCTGAAACTCATGCCCTGAATCTCATGCCTTGAAACTCCTGGTCTGAAACTCATGCCCTGAATCTCATGCCCTGAAACTCCTGCCCTGAATCTCCTGCCCTGAAACTCCTGCCCTGAAACTCATGCCCTGAATCTCATGCCCTGAAACTCATGCCCTGAATCTCATGCCCTGAAACTCCTGCCCTGAATCTCATGCCCTGAAACTCCTGCCCTGAATCTCAAGCCCTGAAACTACTGCCCTGAATCTCATGCCCTGAAACTCCTGCCCTGAAAGACCTGCCCTGAAAATCATGCCCTGAATCTCCTGCCCTGAAACTCATGCCCTGAATCTCATGCCCTGAATCTCCTGCCCTGAATCTCCTGCCCTGAATCTCATGCCCTGAATCTCATGCCCTGAATCTCATGCCCTGAAACTCATGCCCTGAATCTCATGCCCTGAAACTCATGCCCTGAATCTCATGCCCTGAAACTCCTGCCCTGAATCTCATGCCCTGAAACTCATGCCCTGAATCTCCTGCCCTGAAACTCATGCCCTGAATCTCCTGCCCTGAAACTCATGCCCTGAAACTCATGCCCTGAATCTCATGCCCTGAATCTCCTGCCCTGAAACTCATGCCCTGAATCTCATGCCCTGAAACTCCTGCCCTGAATCTCATGCCCTGAAACTCATGCCCTGAATTTCATGCCCTGAAACTCATGCCCTGAATCTCCTGCGCTGAAACTCATGACCTGAATCTCATGCCCTGAAACGCCAGTGCCGAAACTCCTGCCCTGAAACTCATGCCCTGAATCTCATGCTCTGAACCTCGTACCCTGAAACTCCTGCCCTGAAACTCCTGCCCTGAATCTCATGCCCTGAATCTCATGCCCTGAAACTCATGCCCTGAATCTCCTGCCCTGAATCTCATGCCCTGAAACTCCTGCCCTGAATCTCATGCCCTGAAACTCCTGCCCTGAATCTCATGCCCTGAAACTCCTGCCCTGAATCTCATGCCCTGAAAATCCTGCCCTGAATCTCAAGCCCTGAATCTCCTGCCCTGAAATCACAGCCCTGAATCTCATGCCCTGAAACTCCTGTCCTGAATCTCCTGCCCTGAATCTCATGCCCTGAATCTCATGCCCTGAAACTCCTGCCCTGAATCTCAAGCCCTGAAACTACTGCCCTGAATCTCATGCCCTGAAACTCCTGCCCTGAATCTCATGCCCTGAAACTCCTGTCCTGAAACTGCTGCCCTGAATCTCAAGCCCTGAATCTCATGCCCTGAAACTCCTGCCCTGTTCCTCAAGCCCTGAATCTCATGCTCTGAATCTCATGCCCTGAAACTCCTGCACTGAATCTCCTGCCCTGAATCTCATGCCCTGAAACTCCTGCCCTGAATCTCATGCCTTGAAACTCCTGCTATGAAACTCATGCCCTGAATCTCATGTCCTGAATCTCCTGCCCTGAATCTCAAGCCCTGAAAATACTGCCCTGAATCTCATGCCCTGAAACTCATGCCCTGAATCTCATGCCCTGAAACTCCTGCACTGAATCTCCTGCCCTGAATCTCATGCCCTGAATCTCATGCCCTGAAACTCCTGCCCTGAATCTCAAGCCCTGAAACTACTGCCCTGAATCTCATGCCCTGAAACTCCTGCCCTGAATCTCATGCCCTGAAACTCCTGTCCTGAAACTCCTGCCCTGAATCTCATGCCCTGAATCTCATGCCCTGAAACTCCTGCCCTGTTCCTCAAGCCCTGAATCTCATGCCCTGAATCTCATGCCCTGAAACTCCTGCCCTGAATCTCATGCCCTGAATCTCATGCCCTGAAACTACTGCCCTGAATCTCATGCCTTGAAACTCCTGCTATGAAACTCATGCCCTGAATCTCATGCCCTGAAACTCCTGCCCTGAATCTCAAGCCCTGAAAATACTGCCCTGAATCTCATGCCCTGAAACTCATGCCCTGAATCTCATGCCCTGAAACTCCTGCACTGAATCTCCTGCCCTGAATCTCATGCCCTGAATCTCATGCCCTGAAACTCCTGCCCTGAATCTCAAGCCCTGAAACTACTGCCCTGAATCTCATGCCCTGAAACTCCTGCCCTGAATCTCATGCCCTGAAACTCCTGCCCTGAATCTCATGCCCTGAAACTCCTGCCCTGAATCTCATGCCCTGAAACTCATGCCCTGAATCTCATGCCCTGAAACTCCTGCCCTGAATCTCATGCCCTGAAACTCCTGCCCTGAATCTCCTGCCCTGAATCTCATGCCCTGAAACTCATGCCCTGAATCTCATGCCCTGAAACTCCTGCCCTGAATCTCATGCCCTGAAACTACTGCCCTGAATCTCATGCCCTGAAACTCCTGCCCTGAATCTCCTGCCCTGAATCTCATGCCCTGAATCTCCTGCCCTGAAACTCATGCCCTGAATCTCATGCCCTGAATCTCCTGCCCTGAATCTCCTGCCCTGAATCTCATGCCCTGAAACTCATGCCCTGAATCTCATGCCCTGAAACTCATGCCCTGAATCTCATGCCCTGAAACTCCTGCCCTGAATCTCATGCCCTGAAACTCATGCCCTGAATCTCATGCCCTGAAACTCATGCCCTGAATCTCCTGCCCTGAAACTCATGCCCTGAATCTCATGCCCTGAAACTCCTGCCCTGAAACTCATGCCCTGAATCTCATGCCCTGAATCTCCTGCCCTGAAACTCATGCCCTGAATCTCATGCCCTGAAACTCCTGCCCTGAATCTCATGCCCTGAAACTACTGCCCTGAATCTCATGCCCTGAAACTCCTGCCCTGAATCTCCTGCCCTGAAACTCATGCCCTGAATCTCATGCCCTGAAACTCCTGCCCTGAATCTCCTGCCCTGAAACTCATGCCCTGAATCTCATGCCCTGAATCTCATGCCCTGAAACTCCTGCCCTGAAACTCATGCCCTGAATCTCATGCCCTGAAACTCCTGCCCTGAATCTCATGCCCTGAATCTCATGCCCTGAATCTCATGCCCTGAAACTCCTGCCCTGAATCTCATGCCCTGAAACTCCTGCCCTGAATCTCATGCCCTGAAACTCCTGCCCTGAATCTCATGCCCTGAAACTCATGCCCTGAATCTCATGCCCTGAATCTCCTGCCCTGAAACTCCTGCCCTGAAACTCATGCCCTGAATCTCATGCCCTGAATCTCCTGCCCTGAATCTCCTGCCCTGAATCTCATGCCCTGAAACTCATGCCCTGAATCTCATGCCCTGAAACTCCTGCCCTGAATCTCATGCCCTGAAACTCCTGCCCTGAATCTCATGCCCTGAAACTCCTGCCCTGAATCTCATGCCCTGAAACTCATGCCCTGAATCTCATGCCCTGAAACTCCTGCCCTGAATCTCATGCCCTGAAACTCCTGCCCTGAATCTCATGCCCTGAATCTCCTGCCCTGAAACTCATGCCCTGAATCTCATGCCCTGAAACTCCTGCCCTGAATCTCATGCCCTGAATCTCATGCCCTGAATCTCCTGCCCTGAAACTCATGCCCTGAATCTCATGCCCTGAAACTCCTGCCCTGAATCTCATGCCCTGAATCTCCTGCCCTGAAACTCATGCCCTGAATCTCATGCCCTGAAACTCATGCCCTGAATCTCATGCCCTGAAACTCCTGTCCTGAAACTCCTGCCCTGAATCTCATGCCCTGAAACTCCTGCCCTGAAACTCATGCCCTGAATCTCATGCCCTGAAACTCCTGCCCTGAATCTCCTGCCCTGAAACTCCTGCCCTGAATCTCATGCCCTGAAACTCCTGCCCTGAATCTCATGCCCTGAATCTCATGCCCTGAAACTCCTGCCCTGAATCTCATGCCCTGAAACTCCTGCCCTGAAACTCCTGCCCTGAATCTCATGCCCTGAATCTCATGCCCTGAAACTCCTGCCCTGAATCTCCTGCCCTGAAACCACAGCCCTGAATCTCATGCCCTGAAACTCCTGCCCTGAATCTCCTGCCCTGAATCTCATGCCCTGAATCTCATGCCCTGAAACTCCTGCCCTGAATCTCATGCCCTGAAATTCCTGTCCTGAAACTCCTGCCTTGATTCTCAAGCCCTGAATCTCATGCCCTGAAACTCCTGCCCTGTTCCTCAAGCCCTGAATCTCATGCTCTGAATCTCATGCCCTGAATCTCATGCCCTGAATCTCATGCCCTGAAACTACTGCCCTGAATCTCATGCCCTGAAACTCCTGCTATGAAACTCATGCCCTGAATCTCATGTCCTGAATCCACTGCCCTGAATCTCATGCCCTGAATCTCATGCCCTGAAACTGCTGCCCTGAATCTCATGCCCTGAAACTCCTGCTATGAAACTCATGCCCTGAATCTCATGCCCTGAATCTCCTGCCCTGAATCTCATGCCCTGAATCTCATGCCCTGAATCTCATGCCCTGAATCTCCTGCCCTGAAACTCCTGCCCTGAAACTCCTGCCCTGAATCTCATGCCCTGAAACTCATGCCCTGAATCTCATGCCCTGAAACTCATGCCCTGAATCTCCTGCCCTGGAACTCCTGCCCTGAATCTCAAGCCCTGAAACTACTGCCCTGAATCTCATGCCCTGAAACTCCTGCCCTGAATCTCATGCCCTGAAACTCCTGTCCTGAAACTCCTGCCCTGAATCTCAAGCCCTGAATCTCATGCCCTGAAACTCCTGCCCTGAATCTCAAGCCCTGAATCTCATGCCCTGAATCTCATGCCCTGAAACTCCTGCCCTGAATCTCCTGCCCTGAATCTCATGCCCTGAAACTACTGCCCTGAATCTCATGCCTTGAAACTCCTGCTATGAAACTCATGCCCTGAATCTCATGTCCTGAATCTCCTGCCCTGAATCTCAAGCCCTGAAAATACTGCCCTGAATCTCATGCCCTGAAACTCATGCCCTGAATCTCATGCCCTGAAACTCCTGCACTGAATCTCCTGCCCTGAATCTCATGCCCTGAATCTCATGCCCTGAAACTCCTGCCCTGAATCTCAAGCCCTGAAACTACTGCCCTGAATCTCATGCCCTGAAACTCCTGCCCTGAATCTCAAGCCCTGAAACTACTGCCCTGAATCTCATGCCCTGAAACTCATGCCCGGAATCTCATGCCCTGAAACCACAGTCCTGAATCTCATGCCCTGAAACTCCTGCCCTGAATCTCATGCCCTGAAACTACTGTCCTGAATCCCCTGCCCTGAATCTCATGCCCTGAAACTGCTGCCTTGAATCTCATGCCCTGAAACTACTGCTCTGAATCTCAAGCCCTGAAACTACTGCCCTGAATCTCATGCCTTGAAACTCCTGCTCTGAAAGACCTTCCCTGAAAATCATGCTCTGAATCACCTGCCCTGAAACTCATGCCCTGAATCTCATGCCCTGAATCTCATGCCCTGAATCTCCTGCCCTGAATCTCATGCCCTGAAACTCATGCCCTGAATCTCATGCCCTGAAACTCATGCCCTGAATCTCATGCCCTGAATCTCCTGCCCTGAATCTCATGCCCTGAAACTCCTGCCCTGAATCTCATGCCCTGAAACTCATGCCCTGAATCTCCTGCCCTGAAACTCATGCCCTGAATCTCCTGCCCTGAAACTCATGCCCTGAATCTCATGCCCTGAATCTCATGCCCTGAATCTCCTGCCCTGAAACTCATGCCCTGAATCTCATGCCCTGAAACTCCTGCCCTGAATCTCATGCCCTGAAACTCATGCCCTGAATCTCATGCCCTGAAACTCCTGCCCTGAATCTCCTGCCCTGAAAGTCATGCCCTGAATCTCATGCCCAGAAACTACTGCCCTGAATCTCATGCCCTGAAACTCATGCCCTGAATCTCATGCCCTGAATCTCCTGCCCTGAATCTCATGCCCTGAAACTCCTGCCCTGAATCTCATGCCCTGAATCTCCTGCCCTGAATCTCATGCCCTGAAACTCCTGCCCTGAATCTCATGCCCTGAAACTCCTGCCCTGAATCTCATGCCCTGAAACTCCTGCCCTGAATCTCATGCCCTGAAACTCCTGCCCTGAATCTCATGCCCTGAAACTCATGCCCTGAATCTCATGCCCTGAAACTCCTGCCCTGAAACTCCTGCCCTGAAACTCATGCCCTGAATCTCATGCCCTGAATCTCCTGCCCTGAATCTCCTGCCCTGAATCTCCTGCCCTGAAACTCATGCCCTGAATCTCATGCCCTGAAACTCCTGCCCTGAATCTCATGCCCTGAATCTCATGCCCTGAAACTCCTGCCCTGAAACTCCTGCCCTGAATCTCATGCCCTGAATCTCATGCCCTGAAACTCATGCCCTGAATCTCATGCCCTGAAACTCCTGCCCTGAATCTCATGCCCTGAAACTCCTGCCCTGAATCTCATGCCCTGAATCTCATGCCCTGAATCTCATGCCCTGAATCTCATGCCCTGAATCTCCTGCCCTGAATCTCATGCCCTGAAACTCCTGCCCTGAATCTCATGCCCTGAATCTCCTGCCCTGAATCTCATGCCCTGAATCTCCTGCCCTGAAACTCATGCCCTGAATCTCATGCCCTGAAACTCCTGCCCTGAATCTCATGCCCTGAATCTCATGCCCTGAATCTCCTGCCCTGAAACTCATGCCCTGAATCTCATGCCCTGAAACTCCTGCCCTGAATCTCATGCCCTGAATCTCATGCCCTGAAACTCATGCCCTGAATCTCATGCCCTGAAACTCATGCCCTGAATCTCATGCCATGAAACTCCTGCCCTGAAACTACTGCCCTAAATCTCATGCCCTGAAACTCCTGCCCTGAAACTCATGCCCTGAATCTCATGCCCTGAAACTCCTGCCCTGAATCTCCTGCCCTGAAACCACAGCCCTGAATCTCATGCCCTGAAACTCCTGCCCTGAATCTCATGCCCTGAATCTCATGCCCTGAAACTCATGCCCTGAATCTCATGCCCTGAAACTCCTGCCCTGAAACTCCTGCCCTGAATCTCATGCCCTGAATCTCATGCCCTGAAACTCCTGCCCTGAATCTCCTGCCCTGAAACCACAGCCCTGAATCTCATGCCCTGAAACTCCTGCCCTGAATCTCCTGCCCTGAATCACATGCCCTGAATCTCATGCCCTGAAACTCCTGCCCTGAATCTCATGCCCTGAAATTCCTGTCCTGAAACTCCTGCCTTGATTCTCAAGCCCTGAATCTCATGCCCTGAAACTCCTGCCCTGTTCTTCAAGCCCTGAATCTCATGCTCTGAATCTCATGCCCTGAATCTCATGCCCTGAAGCTCCTGCCCTGAAACTACTGCCCTGAATCTCATGCCTTGAAACTCCTGCTATGAAACTCATGCCCTGAATCTCATGTCCTGAATCCCCTGCCCTGAAACTCATGCCCTGAATCCCATGCCCTGAAACTGCTGCCCTGAATCTCATGCCTTGAAACTCCTGCTATGAAACTCATGCCCTGAATCTCATGTCCTGAATCTCCTGCCCTGAATCTCAAGCCCTGAATCTCATGCCCTGAATCTCATGCCCTGAATCTCCTGCCCTGAAACTCCTGCACTGAAACTCCTGCCCTGATTCTCCTGCATTGAAACTCATGCCCAGAATCTCATGCCCTGAAATTCATGCCCTGAATCTCCTGCCCTGAAACTCCTGCCCTGCAACTCATGCCCTGAAAACCATGCCCTGAATCTCATACCCTGATTCTCCTGCCCTGAAACTCATGCCCTGAATCTCATGCCCTGAATCTCATGCCCTGAAACTCATGCCCTGAATCTCATACCTTGAAACTCCTGTCCTGAAGCTCATGCCCTGAATCTCATGCCCTGAAACTCCTGTCCTGAATCTCCTGCCCTGAAACTCCTGCTCTGAAA